>NW_015505510.1:2654-4531 GCF_001515645.1 Sinocyclocheilus grahami | reverse complement strand
TTCACGTTTCAACTTTTTCAGCCCACCTTTGAGGAAAGAGAGATGAAGCAGTGATTGTTGCATTTTAAGACCAGTTAAATACCAAATTCGTGTATTTATGTACTTGGCTATAATTGCGAAGTCATCAAAATCATTATGGTGTAGAGAAAGGAGTCATACTTTTAAATTTTACTTAATGCATTTTAATGTATGAAGAACAATGAAACCTTTAGCTGAACTTACAGTACCCCTAGCTTTGGTTCAAGAGCATGTCAGTCAAAAGAAGATGTTTTGAAGAGTGTTGGTATCCAAACAATTTTTGAAGGTTGCATTCCATTATATGAAAAAAATACAAACTAAAACTGTTTCTGTTTCTTTTGAACATTCTTCAAAATATCTTTTGTGTTCTGCAGAGGAAAGAAATTCATATGTGTTTGCAATGATTTAAGTGAATAATGACAAGAATTTAACATTTTTGTGTGTGCTATCTTTTTAATGCATGTTTGTTTAACAGATTTTCTTTTTCTTCTTTTTTTCCCTCAAAAAATTGTTGGAGATTAGATATTATACTGCAACTCCTGCTGCACATGGGTTACTTTCATGGTCATTTTTTGTCTTTTGAGTAACTTGAAAGCCATTTTGAAGAATGTTGGTTTGCAAACAGTTTTGGTTGCCACTGACATCTATTATATGAACAAAAAATACAAAGGAAATCAATAGGAACAGTTTGGTTACCAACATTCTTCAAAACATTGCTTGTATTCTGCAGAGGGAACAAATGCATACAGGTTTGGAATGACTAAAGTAAATAATGACAGTTTTTGGGTGGACTGTCACTTTAATGCATTTTTGTTTAACATATTTATCATTTCTTTTCTTTTCTTTTTTTCTCAAAAAATAGTTTGAGATTAAATAATATACTGCAACTCCTGCAGTGCAAGACATGGGCTACTTTTGTCCTTTGAGGAATCTGACAGCCAATGCTTACCACCTTCTTTTCTTGTATTATATAAGATACCAAAAAGAAAATGCTGACCAAAAGATAACATGAATAACACATAACAAATACAACATAACTTATTTTGTGTTCCACAGACACTAATTAATATGGGATTTGTGAAACATGAGGGTGAGTATATGATTTACAATTTCATTTTCGGGTGAACTATCATATGCTTTAAATTCTTCACTTCGATTTCAAGGCTAATTAAATTTCTTATACCATGCTATGGTTATTCATTATTCCCTCTTGTGTTCATTAACAGCGATTTGACAAAATAACCACTCTACACGTGTTCTCCTGTGGGTGAGCATGCCAGTCTGCTGTCTCATGCTGCTTTTTATTTGTTCTTATCATGTACCTGTCTGTCCAAAGCAGAACTCCTTTCACGGCCCATGTAGGGCATTAAAGGTCAGGATGTGGATGTCTTTGAAGGTATCAGATAGGACAGAGGATGTGTGGACAGAACTGTACCCCACTGAGAGTGTGTGTGGGCTTGGCTTCAAAGGAAGGGCGTACTGACCTTTTCGTCACATCAGAGGGGAATAGCATAACCCGACTGCTGTCCTCTCCACAGGGCCTCTTACCAGCCTGGACTTCACATCCTGAGATAGTGGCCACGCACACACACACACCCTTTAGATAACTCACCTTGCAGTGAAAACTAGGCTGTTTTTGCACGGCCATTTTGGTCGTTTTCATTTTATGTACAAACTATGTTTACAAACTAAGCCATTTTAAGCTAATGTTTTTATTAGTAGTTAAAAGGGATAGTTCACCCAAAAATGAAAATTCTGTCATTAACTACTCACTCTCATGCCGTTCAAAACCCTTAAGACCTTCGTTCATCTTTGGAACACAAGTTAAGATATTTTTGATGAAATCTGAGAGCTTTCTG
>NW_015505510.1:0-2113 GCF_001515645.1 Sinocyclocheilus grahami | reverse complement strand
GGAACAACACGAGGGTGAGTAATTAATGACAGAAAAAAATAAACAGTAATTAATTTTTGGGTTAACTATCCCTTTAAATCTATTAAAAGTGACAGTAAAGACTTGTCTAAATGTTACACAACTTTTCTATTTCAAATTAATGCTGTTCTTTTGAACTGTCTATTGAAAAAAATATTATGGTTGCCACAAGAATTACTGCCCTCAATAATCAACATTGATAATTGTAAGAAAGCACCAAATCAGCGTATCAGAATATATATATATATATATTTATATATATATATATAAATAATAAACATTTTTATATGAAATGTTTCAAAAGATATCCAAACATACAACACTGTAGTTGCATGTGAACATCACATTAGATCTCTTATCTTCATTGTTTGATCATCACTTGAATAACTACCATGTATGATCAATAGAAAAGTTATAGAATGTTTTAGGTGTTTTGCATAGGAGGGAGGCATGTTTTACTTTGTAAGATTCATTTTAAATACTCATGCTATTTCAGTGCAATTTTCTCTTGGTTAAAGTGGTTTGCAGATGCTTAGTGAATTTGCTTCTCTGGCTTTTCCAGTCAGCTAAACCAGCCAAAAAGGAAACATCTATCCAACTTCACAACAATTGGCATCACTGTTTTACAACTTATTGAATCATCTTATTTTCACTGGGACTATAATGCCCCGGGATCAGTCAAAGCCTTGACAAATATCTCCTATTTTTTCCCACCTCCTCATTTCTGTCTTCTACAACTTACTATTGCAGTGTTTCTCAGCAGGCGTTTTTCCTCCGTAAACAAAATCTATTATTTAAGTTGTGGAGCTTTGTTCACAAAATGTGAGTTATGAGTATCATAAGTCTCGGTGTCATAAACGATAGCTTGTTGGATGACGGAATATGTTTATACGTGTTTCTTGTTGCCTAGAAACTGCTGTTTGCTGTAATTCAAAACAATCTTTTGAAGCAGCTCGCAACAAAATCAGTATCTGAAGTGGATAATCTCTCATGCATGCATGCGCATAAAAAAAAAACCTAAAGCCTGCTTGTTAATGCATTCACCTTGACATGCTTCATCTGATCAGGGATGTTGCTGAGAATGCAGATTGTGCAACGATTACAAGATTATGTGTAGATTCTATCCTATTTCCTGTATTGATGTGGTAAGATGTCTTTGTTGTTCTCATTCAGTGAACGGCACAATGACAGTGCAGCAACATCAGGATCTCCAGCACATAAATGTTGGGATGATAACGGCTAATCGGTAAAGCTGTTATCTAGAAATAACATCGGTGACATTGATGGAGCCCTAAATACATCTATAATACTTTCATTCTGTCTGTTCAGGTCCTGTGGTTTATATTTTTCTGTGAATGTCACCATCCCCTGAAGTCTCCTCCCCAAGTCAATAACTTTTGCTAGTGTGTGGCCAGTTGCCCTCCCACCTGGTCTGGTTTGTGTTATACTCATGCTGAATCTTCTGTCCTGAGGGATAGAGCTTGTGAAAATCCAATATTGCAGTTATTGTTGTGTGGGCTGAGCGTGATTGAATGGACTAGTGGAGAACGGGTCACTTCACGCGACAGAATGAGGCTGGAAAGACAGATGGAGAGGTGCAGAGGGAAATAGTGAGGTAGATAAAGTTTGGTGCGGATCTGTGTTGACTGAATTCGCAGATTAGTACAGAGCCCAAAGGACATGTTTTTGAGTTCAGTCGGCAGTAAAATGCACCAAATGTATCAGTGTACCACTGACGGACCTTTAACATCCTCAGACAATGATGTAGACATTTGGAATGAACATGATGAGAATCCAAGAATCGGTGTCCTTACTTTTTAGTTAGACAGTTAGTTATTGATTTGTGCCACGTGTCTTAGAAAATAAATGAGCGTCAGTAGAAGTTGGTTAATTAGAAAATAGTGCCAAGCGTCACACTTTGCTTACGGGAGGATTTCACAAAACGAGAGTCTTTAATAATCCAACAGGGAGACACAGAGCACAAGGAAGACATTCAAGACCCGACAAGGAAACATGAGGCAGACTACACATTTATACTAAGCTTAACAAGGTGTAGCTGCCGTCTTAGGCAACTCTCATATATTTCAGTTCATAA
>NW_015505509.1:1286082-1288516 GCF_001515645.1 Sinocyclocheilus grahami | reverse complement strand
AGGGGGAAAGGGAGCGTAGGTTTCGTCTAAAAGTAACCGGTATGGTTACATCATAATAATGTTAACAATGTAGTTTGTGTAAACAGCATGCTTACTTTTTATTTCAGATGTGAGAATAGCAGTGTAAAAGAACCTGTTGCAAAGAGAGCAAAAGCAAAGCAGCCCACTTGGTCATGGAAAACAGAGACTGACGTTGACATGTTCCACAGGCTCTGAGATTCCTGCCTGCACAGGAACCTGGACCACAGCTAAGACCATGTGAAGCACACACTCCCATGAGTTATTTCATGTGATAGTTATATGTATTCTAAATAAACTACAAACAAAAAATATATAAATTTATTTTTTCCTTACATTCTTTCTTGTAGCAATTCCCTCTCAGTCACACACCTGACTGAAAGGCTCATTATGCAGCTCATTATGCAGGCCTTTGTCTTCTCAGGTGTGAATCACAGCATTATGCATGAACATTCACGCCTACTCGCATATACCTTTTCTACACAAAAAGTGTCTTAGAAAATTTAAATCAATATATTGTTCTCTGTAAATGAGTAAGATGATTTTCACATAATTTTGAAGCAAAAACTCTAGACTTCAAGATCCAGTTCTCAAAAGTATTGTGAGCAAATGTTCTGTATGCGTTTTATGGCCTTATTTCAGTGACTTTAAAATTTAAGTTTTTCACTAAGCAAGCATAAACGTTGTTTTCTCAAAAACACAATCGCATACATGCATGCTGCACACATATTATTGTACCCCAGTTTGTGCTGTTTACAGTGTTATTAAACTTTAGACATTAAAATGTTTGTAAGCAACTGAAAAAAGCACAAATGTCAGGGCATGTCAAAACTTTTCCAGGGCCCCAAAACACCCTCGGACCCCAGATGGTTAATATTAATCAAACAGCAACAACAAATAAATCACTCACTGCTCTTGATTGAATAGATTTTGTAACTTTAATAAAGATTAATCTTTAATTTATACAGTCAAATATGCAATGCTGTTTTATATTTCATTACTTTATTCAATTTCTGTATCTAAAAACTAATGTTGGACCTACCTAAAAAAAACTGAAAATCACTGTTTATTTTATTTGTATATTTACTCTATTGTATTTATTTGTGCTGTTACTTGTAGTTAGATAGATTAATCTTATTTTCTTTATTTTTAATTGACAGTATAGTTTTTGCCTAAACATAGCACATACCGAACCTTACCGAAACCGTGACTCTAAAACCGTGATACAAACCGAACCGTGAGTAAGTTGAACTGTTCCACCCCTAGTGCTAACCATAATGTTTGGTTTTCAACATTCTTTAGAATATCTTTTTTGTGATCTGAACAAGAAAGAAAGTCATACGTGTAGTTAGGGCTGTGATGGTTGCTGTGACAACCGCGTCACCGCGGTGTGTCTACTGCCACCGGCGGTAGTGCATGTGACGTCACACACTCTATAACAAGCATAATACGAAGTTTTGTATACAATTGTAATAACAGTAGCGGAACAGTGAACCGTGTCTACACCGGACCACCGCGTCGCAACAGGTTGAGTCTGTCTAGTGTCTACACAAGACATTTGAACTCTGTGTCAGTACCTCATAAATAGAATGAGGCAGTTTACTGTCGGGGATTTGTCATGTAGTCCCGTGCCGCATCCAGTGTAGCATCACTGATTATAATGAGTTTTATAGTATTTTGTCGCGCCGCGTCCTGTAGACAGGGTGTATTTAACTTTCTTATTTAGGCTACTTTCTTGTTTAACTGTATTATTTCTTTGATATTTATTTTACTTTTTTGCAGGCTGCGTATTCACTGACAGAAGTGCTAAAATAAACACGAGCTGACGAGTTAAATCAGGTGTGTTAGATGAGTGGCTGCTCCAGGACAGTTTTGAAAACCATTTCAGAGACATGTTCTTAAATGTGACTCATATAAAATATATTACATTCATGCACAGTTTTAAGGCAGCTTTAATCACCTTTTTGGTAACTTCATGACTGAACTGACCATGGCATTGCATGCACTTAGTTTATTTCGTGCTTTGATATGAAAGGATACAGGCTACAGCGTGCCGGCGCCTTTGTGCGTGCAAATGAAGAGTACCGTTTCCGCACTCGTTTGACTAGCGCCTGGCACCGAAGTGAAGAGGAGCGCGAGTCTGAAATGTCTCCCGTTCTCAGTCGTTCTGCGACTGAATAAATGCACTTCTTGTCAAGAGAAAAAGTGACAGAAGCAGCAGTTGTGAGTGGGGTGGCCAATCCTAGCCCCGCCCCTGCGTTAATCGCATTAAATATTTTTAATGCGTTAAACTGAAAAAAATTATCACCTGCGTTAACATGCTAATTTTGACACCACTAAAATGAAAAACCCAAGTGCAGTTTATTTACAGTGATCCAAACATAATCCAAACAGACGAAGACTAGAGACACAGACT
>NW_015505509.1:1281074-1283935 GCF_001515645.1 Sinocyclocheilus grahami | reverse complement strand
ACAAGAGGTTAAAGTAGAGCATAAAGTGTCAGTTGCTGCATTCACATCCAGAGATGAGAAATGGGTAGGTGAGGGAAGAGAGGAGGATACAACGGAGGAAAGATGGGAGGGGGAAAGGGAGCGTAGGTTTCGTCTAAAAGTAACCGGTATGGTTACATCATAATAATGTTAACAATGTAGTTTGTGTAAACAGCATGCTTACTTTTTATTTCAGATGTGAGAATAGCAGTGTAAAAGAACCTGTTGCAAAGAGAGCAAAAGCAAAGCAGCCCACTTGGTCATGGAAAACAGAGACTGACGTTGACATGTTCCACAGGCTCTGAGATTCCTGCCTGCACAGGAACCTGGACCACAGCTAAGACCATGTGAAGCACACACTCCCATGAGTTATTTCATGTGATAGTTATATGTATTCTAAATAAACTACAAACAAAAAATATATAAATTTATTTTTTCCTTACATTCTTTCTTGTAGCAATTCCCTCTCAGTCACACACCTGACTGAAAGGCTCATTATGCAGCTCATTATGCAGGCCTTTGTCTTCTCAGGTGTGAATCACAGCATTATGCATGAACATTCACGCCTACTCGCATATACCTTTTCTACACAAAAAGTGTCTTAGAAAATTTAAATCAATATATTGTTCTCTGTAAATGAGTAAGATGATTTTCACATAATTTTGAAGCAAAAACTCTAGACTTCAAGATCCAGTTCTCAAAAGTATTGTGAGCAAATGTTCTGTATGCGTTTTATGGCCTTATTTCAGTGACTTTAAAATTTAAGTTTTTCACTAAGCAAGCATAAACGTTGTTTTCTCAAAAACACAATCGCATACATGCATGCTGCACACATATTATTGTACCCCAGTTTGTGCTGTTTACAGTGTTATTAAACTTTAGACATTAAAATGTTTGTAAGCAACTGAAAAAAGCACAAATGTCAGGGCATGTCAAAACTTTTCCAGGGCCCCAAAACACCCTCGGACCCCAGATGGTTAATATTAATCAAACAGCAACAACAAATAAATCACTCACTGCTCTTGATTGAATAGATTTTGTAACTTTAATAAAGATTAATCTTTAATTTATACAGTCAAATATGCAATGCTGTTTTATATTTCATTACTTTATTCAATTTCTGTATCTAAAAACTAATGTTGGAAAAAAAACTAAAAAACTGAAAATCACTGTTTATTTTATTTGTATATTTACTCTATTGTATTTATTTGTGCTGTTACTTGTAGATTATTCAACACTTATTATAGGTGTATCGTAGTGATTCAGGACAAGCCAAAAACATGGATGGATTATGGATTCATGGTGTACTCGCTTATTATAAAATTTTTGAACACAAAAAAAGTTACGGACTAGGGCTGTGATGGTCGCCGTAACAACCATGTCACCACGGTGGTCGCTTGCCACCGGCGGTAGTGCACGTGACGTCATGCACTCTATAACAAGCATAATACGAAGTTTTGTATACAAGTGTAATAACAGTAGTGGAACACTGAACCGTGTCTACACCGGACGCGACACCGCCGCGTCGCGACAGGTTGAGTCTGTCTAGTGTCTACACAAGACATTTGAACTCTGTGTCAGTACCTCATAAATAGAATGAGGCAGTTTACTGTCGGGGATTTGTCATGTAGTCCCGTGCCGCATCCAGTGTAGCATCACTGATTATAATGAGTTTTATAGTATTTTGTCGCGCCGCGTCCTGTAGACAGGGTGTATTTAACTTTCTTATTTAGGCTACTTTCTTGTTTAACTGTATTATTTCTTTGATATTTATTTTACTTTTTTGCAGGCTGCGTATTCACTGACAGAAGTGCTAAAATAAACACGAGCTGACGAGTTAAATCAGGTGTGTTAGATGAGTGGCTGCTCCAGGACAGTTTTGAAAACCATTTCAGAGACATGTTCTTAAATGTGACTCATATAAAATATATTACATTCATGCACAGTTTTAAGGCAGCTTTAATCACCTTTTTGGTAACTTCATGACTGAACTGACCATGGCATTGCATGCACTTAGTTTATTTCGTGCTTTGATATGAAAGGATACAGGCTACAGCGTGCCGGCGCCTTTGTGCGTGCAAATGAAGAGTACCGTTTCCGCACTCGTTTGACTAGCGCCTGGCACCGAAGTGAAGAGGAGCGCGAGTCTGAAATGTCTCCCGTTCTCAGTCGTTCTGCGACTGAATAAATGCACTTCTTGTCAAGAGAAAAAGTGACAGAAGCAGCAGTTGTGAGTGGGGTGGCCAATCCTAGCCCCGCCCCTGCGTTAATCGCATTAAATATTTTTAATGCGTTAAACTGAAAAAAATGATCACCTGCGTTAACATGCTAATTTTGACACCACTAAAATGAAAAACCCAAGTGCAGTTTATTTACAGTGATCCAAACATAATCCAAACAGACGAAGACTAGAGACACAGACTTGACTTGACTTGACTTGACTTGACTTGACTTGACTTGACTTGACTTGACTTGACTTGACTTGACTTGACTTGACTTGACTTGACTTGACTTGACTTGACTTGACTTGACTTGACTTGACTTGACTTGACTTGACTTGACTTGACTTGACTTGACTTGACTTGACTTGACTTGACTTGACTTGACTTGACTTGACTTGACTTGACTTGACTTGACTTGACTTGACTTGACTTGACTTGACTTGACTTGACTTGACTTGACTTGACTTGACTTGACTTGACTTGACTTGACTTGACTTGACTTGACTTGACTTGACTTGACTTGACTTGACTTGACTTGACTTGACTTGACTTGACTTGACTTGACTTGACTTGACTTGACTTGACTTGACTTGACTTGACTTGACTTGACTTGACTTGACT
>NW_015505509.1:1243980-1279698 GCF_001515645.1 Sinocyclocheilus grahami | reverse complement strand
GACTTGACTTGACTTGACTTGACTTGACTTGACTTGACTTGACTTGACTTGACTTGACTTGACTTGACTTGACTTGACTTGACTTGACTTGACTTGACTTGACTTGACTTGACTTGACTTGACTTGACTTGACTTGACTTGACTTGACGAGGCATGAACAGACTTGACTCACCGACAGCGGGTTACAAAATCAATACACGACGAGAGACAATGGCAACATGATGGCTACTTATAGCAAACAAGAGGGTCACATGACAAGAACAAACCAATGGGAAACAAGACACATGACTGAGACAACCAATCAGAACATGACACAGACAAGGGAATCACATGACTAGACAATAACCAATGAGAGCATGACACATACACAAGGCAGAGAGACATGAGGCAAGGGAAGCATGACACTAACAGCAGGAATCAAACTACAAAATAAAAGACATGGAAAACCTGAACATGAAACAAAAACCCAAACACCACATTACAATTATTTTTAAAAGTTTATCTGGACGGAAACTAAATTTTTACCTCAGAACTCACATGCGTTTTCTTCGTGTCAGTTGCGGTGAGTTCAAAAATGACCATGCGAAAGATGAGCAAGGTGTGGGATTATTTTGAATTAGAAGGAAACGGAAAAGGTTTGAGTAAACTATGTAATGTCAAATTGTCTTACAATAACTCTACTGGAGCGATGCGTAATCATATTCAATACAGGCACGTAGGCCTTAGCTTAGAGATATTAATATTAATTATATATAGCCTATATATATATATATAATTATAGCAACACCGCGCCACCGGCGGTAGTTGGTCCATTACCACCACGGTGGTAAAAATCTGCCACCGTCACAGCCCTACGTGTAGTGACATGAGGGTAAGTAAATGATGCCAATTTTCATTTTGGCTGAACTATGCCTTTAAATTCAGATTAAGTGTCCAACAAAACAAGTAGGACATGCAAGACAAGAGATAACTCTTAAAAGATTCATAAAACAACTAATTTCAGGTGCACTTTTGTTGAGCTACATTTAATATTTAATATTAATTTGTGTTGACCTTTAATATTTCTTACCAAAGCCCTGCTTATTCATCCTACTCACTAATGTTTTAATAACGTATCTGTAAATGTCTCAACAACATAACATACAATTTCCATGTGTAGTATTTTGCTAAATTTATATGCTGGGGAGACTAGTCACTGAATCATTTTTGGCCTTATTTCAACACCTTTAGGCCTGACGATTCCTTAAGGCCGATGCCCTTAAGTTCTACTTCATAATGAGTGAGAATTCTACTGACCTAATTTTGGGGGGGTGAGTGCTGCTTCATCATAAAATAACACACAGTACACTGTAAGTTAAGATTATTTTAAAAGTATGATTAGTAACGTTATCAGGAAACACTTGCCTTTATACTTTACAATGATCTGAAGGTTTTTTTTCAATATCTGACTACATGCTAACTGTGGGAGAGGAGAATTTATATTAAGGCTACAGTAAATATGCTATCTAATTTTGTTCCTATTCAAACTAATGCTCTTCAAGACAAATGCAAATGCTAAAGCATGCTGTAATTGGATAAAATTTTTATGCAATCTCTCTGTATGCTTACTTGATTTATGTTCAAAACAAATTTAATGCAACATTTATTTTAACAAGAAAATGATTTCTTATTTGTGCCTGAAATGCAATGTTAATCTCATTCTTCTTTTTTTGTGCAGTTGTGCAATGGAACACAAGAAAATGTTGCTTGTGTTTTATAATACATGCCATTTTTGTTTTCTTTCCACTACCCCAGTTCCTTTTATCAGTATTACAAAATAGCAAAAAATAAATCTTTCATTGTCATGGCGACATATGAAGATTTCTCCCCTCATCACAAAACACAGCCATCTAGGCTCACAGTTGGACAATTAGAAATACCAAAAAAGGTCCAAGTCAATTTTATCAAATTGATTCCAAAACAATATTGTATTTATAATTGAGAGCAACACTTTCCAAAAACCCTAAAGCCCAGATAAAGACACCCTCCATCTGTGTTGTGGGATACAGAAAAAGCCTTTTGAAGAATCGCACAAGCGCGTCATCTTTTTTTAGGCCATCAAAACCTAATCCTGCTATAAGCCGATCAATTGCATTATATATAGCTATAGACTGTAACCTTTAAGGCGAAGCCCTCTTGCTGAACTGTAATAGAAAAAGCAGAACAGACAAAAAAGACAATTTGACACACAGTAATTATCTCTATCAGTCCTCATGCTGCTTATGAAGCTAAAGCTGCACTGGCACTCCGTGTGACCTGTTTCGCTCGTATCACTCTGTACTTAGACCATCAGACCAAACTCTCCTGCCACCCAGAGTAATGAGAATGCATCAAACACAGGGCTCATCAGCCTTTCCGTTTGAAGTTTGCCTACAGAAAAAAAAAGAAAAACCCTGTGAAAACTACACTTGAATGGCTTGCTGGCCATGTTGAGATTGTATCCAAAAAATGTTTTACATTGCGAGAGAGACTCATTCAATCTCTTAGCTGCCACAGATGGTTGTACACTCCTGGACATTCTGGGCATTGTTGTGGAAAAGTGGAAATGCATATGGAAAACAAGCTGGCCTTGGTGTCTGCAATGATCAATGGAGCAAACACCTTGATGTCATAAAGAGAGGCGGGGAAATGTTCGCAGACGTGACAGATGGTTGGTTAAGCATCCTGCCGACGGGTGAGGGACGGCCTACATGGACGCACATACCCAAACCTGCTTCTGGCTGCCCCTCTGGGAGTGCGAAGAAGTTTTTCCTGGTAGTCTGTTATGATATGCATTTCAATAGAGCGATTTCCCACCATTCCAAATCGCTATAGTTGATATAGATAACGTGCATTAGCAACGGATTCTCCATCAGTGCGCTAAATGGAAATGTGGAGCAGATATTACAGTGCACAAGGGAAATGCGGTCTCAGTTCTTAAACATCATTATAAGATCAGAGATTCCTCTCTGATCTTATAATGATGTTTAAGAACTGAGACCGCATCCCTCATTGGCCTTAGGGGGTGAGAACGTATACACACACGGAGCCTATATACACTCCTCTCATGTGAAAACACAGTGCAAACACCCACACACACAAGGAAGAGAGAAAGAAAGACAGAGAGAAAGCTTCACAGGCACTGAAGATCCTGATAGGGGTCATTTATCCTCTGATAATAGCGACCAGGCCAGACAAAAGCAGGGGGCAGCTGGGTTTCCAGGCTATTTCCTGGCCAAACGAAGAGCTTCTCTAACTTTTGTTCACAGTGATGACTTTTGTCACTATGTCTTTCTTGGCCACACTGTAGAGGCTTCTAACATGCCTTACAGGAATACAAATTAGCTAAAGTTCCTTTAAGGGAAAAAAGTTCTTCTAACTTTGAAACCAAACCTGGCTCATATGTTGGATCTCTTGTTTTGACGACAATGTTTTGTATGTGGGAGGTCTTGCTTGAAGGTTCACTTAGTAAGTAAGTCTCCAACCTTAATTAATTCCCTTTATAGCTCGTTTAAATATGCACACGTTCACTTAGTCATGAATATAATCTTTCAACTCACTGACTGGCCTTGTCTGATAATAAAGTGTTTTATTCAGAACAAGAACTTCTTACTTTTTCGCTTTTATGTTCCTGGATGAAAATATAATTTTTCCTCCATCATAAAAGTTTGTATGAAGTACAAGATCCAAATGAATATCAGAGAGAAACACTTTCACATGAACATCCAGTTGAAGCTTAGAGAAAGCAAAAAATTGTACATATTTACAACAGCAGCACCACTGAAATATTGTTTTATTGCCTATTTTGAAAGAAGCCTTGTTTGGATGTTCCTTGAGCCGCTAGATCTCAGACTGTGAGATATATCTTCAAGCGCTTCATTAAAAATGGATCATCTTAAATGATACCAGCAATGAATATGGTTTATAGCTAAAACAGATTCTGATATACGACGCTCTACAGGGGTTATATTTATGTCAAAAGAGAGGTGGATTTCCTACTTAAAGGGATAGTTCACCCAAAAATGAAAATTCTCAATGTTTACACACCCTCAAGTCAATCCAAACCTGTGCATTGAATGTGCATTGTTCAAAATATCTTCTTCTGATATAAAGACCTGACTGAAGATACAGAATCTGAAAACAAAACTATTTTTTTAAATATCTTCTTTTATGTGCTTCAGAGGAAATTTGGAAGAACATGAGAACATTAGGGGAAAATGGAGTAAACGATGGCACTTTTCATTTTTGGGTGAGCTATCCCTTTAAATGCCTAATATAAGGATGACTTTATTCACTGTGAACAGGAGAAGTACCCATAAGGGAGTATTTATACTTGGTCACTTCAAGCGTCTTGATCAATTGGAGAGCAACACTTTCCAAAAACCCTAAAGCCCAGATAAAGACACCCTCCATCTGTGTTGTGGGATACAGAAAAAGCCTTTTGAAGAATCGCACAAGCGCGTCATCTTTTTTTAGGCCATCAAAACCTAATCCTGCTATAAGCCGATCAATTGCATTATATATATAGCTATAGACTGTAACCTTTAAGGTGAAGCCCTCTTGCTGAACTGTAATAAAAAAAGCAGAACAGACCAAGAGACAATTTGACACATAGTAATTATCTCTATCAGTCTGTGTGCTGCTTATGAAGCTAAAGCTGCACTGGCACTCCGTGTGACCTGTTTCGCTCGTATCACTCTGTACTTAGACCATCAGACCAAACTCTCCTGCCACCCAGAGTAATGAGAATGCATCAAACACAGGGCTCATCAGCCTTTCCGTTTGAAGTTTGCCTACAGAAAAAAAAAGAAAAACCCTGTGAAAACTACACTTGAATGGCTTGCTGGCCATGTTGAGATTGTATCCAAAAAATGTTTTACATTGCGAGAGAGACTCATTCAATCTCTTAGCTGCCACAGATGGTTGTACACTCCTGGACATTCTGGGCATTGTTGTGGAAAAGTGGAAATGCATATGGAAAACAAGCTGGCCTTGGTGTCTGCAATGATCAATGGAGCAAACACCTTGATGTCATAAAGAGAGGCGGGGAAATGTTCGCAGACGTGACAGATGGTTGGTTAAGCATCCTGCCGACGGGTGAGGGACGGCCTACATGGACGCACATACCCAAACCTGCTTCTGGCTGCCCCTCTGGGAGTGCGAAGAAGTTTTTCCTGGTAGTCTGTTATGATATGCATTTCAATAGAGCGATTTCCCACCATTCCAAATCGCTATAGTTGATATAGATAACGTGCATTAGCAACGGATTCTCCATCAGTGCGCTAAATGGAAATGTGGAGCAGATATTACAGTGCACAAGGGAAATGCGGTCTCAGTTCTTAAACATCATTATAAGATCAGAGAGGAATCTCTGATCTTATAATGATGTTTAAGAACTGAGACCGCATCCCTCATTGGCCTTAGGGGGTGAGAACGTATACACACACGGAGCCTATATACACTCCTCTCATGTGAAAACACAGTGCAAACACCCACACACACAAGGAAGAGAGAAAGAAAGACAGAGAGAAAGCTTCACAGGCACTGAAGATCCTGATAGGGGTCATTTATCCTCTGATAATAGCGACCAGGCCAGACAAAAGCAGGGGGCAGCTGGGTTTCCAGGCTATTTCCTGGCCAAACGAAGAGCTTCTCTAACTTTTGTTCACAGTGATGACTTTTGTCACTATGTCTTTCTTGGCCACACTGTAGAGGCTTCTAACATGCCTTACAGGAATACAAATTAGCTAAAGTTCCTTTAAGGGAAAAAAGTTCTTCTAACTTTGAAACCAAACCTGGCTCATATGTTGGATCTCTTGTTTTGACGACAATGTTTTGTATGTGGGAGGTCTTGCTTGAAGGTTCACTTAGTAAGTAAGTCTCCAACCTTAATTAATTCCCTTTATAGCTCGTTTAAATATGCACACGTTCACTTAGTCATGAATATAATCTTTCAACTCACTGACTGGCCTTGTCTGATAATAAAGTGTTTTATTCAGAACAAGAACTTCTTACTTTTTCGCTTTTATGTTCCTGGATGAAAATATAATTTTTCCTCCATCATAAAAGTTTGTATGAAGTACAAGATCCAAATGAATATCAGAGAGAAACACTTTCACATGAACATCCAGTTGAAGCTTAGAGAAAGCAAAAAATTGTACATATTTACAACAGCAGCACCACTGAAATATTGTTTTATTGCCTATTTTGAAAGAAGCCTTGTTTGGATGTTCCTTGAGCCGCTAGATCTCAGACTGTGAGATATATCTTCAAGCGCTTCATTAAAAATGGATCATCTTAAATGATACCAGCAATGAATATGGTTTATAGCTAAAACAAATTCTGATATACGACGCTCTACAGGGGTTATATTTATGTCAAAAGAGAGGTGGATTTCCTACTTAAAGGGATAGTTCACCCAAAAATGAAAATTCTCAATGTTTACACACCCTCAAGTCAATCCAAACCTGTGCATTGAATGTGTATTGTTCAAAATATCTTCTTCTGATATAAAGACCTGACTGAAGATACAGAATCTGAAAACAAAACTATTTTTTTAAATATCTTCTTTTATGTGCTTCAGAGGAAATTTGGAAGAACATGAGAACATTAGGGGAAAATGGAGTAAACGATGGCACTTTTCATTTTTGGGTGAGCTATCCCTTTAAATGCCTAATATAAGGATGACTTTATTCACTGTGAACAGGAGAAGTACCCATAAGGGAGTATTTATACTTGGTCACTTCAAGCGTCTTGATCAATTGGTATCCAATTGGGCATGTGCACAATTCACTTACATACTGGCCACATGCATATGTGCAAAACAGATCGAAATCCAAACTACTATTCCTCTGCTATATGCAATGATAATATGCGGAAGCAAAATTCTGTTGAATGCTTTCTCCCCATTAGTATTTGAGCTTTGAGATTGCTCAGTCCACGTGTTCCATCCATGATTGCTTGTTCACGCATGGATTACAAGGCTCCCAAATCTCCATATGTGACATGGTGAAGTTTACATATCTAAACAGCCAAAATGCATTTAGTTTTCATGATTAGATCTGTAAATAAATAATTTATAATATAGAATAATTTATAATAAATATGTTTTATTTATGTATTTATTTACAGACAATTTGACAATTTTGAAAAAATCCTCATAAAACACTAAATAAATATGGTCTATTTACTTTTTATATTCATAATGAATGTGAATAAATGTATAATATTCCGTAAATACTCCCATAAAGCATTATGGTCCTTTTTATGTCCATTTTTTTCTCAGTGTGATGCAATATGTGCTGTCTTACATTTATATAGTCGACCCTGCAGATACAAACTGACTTTTAATAATTGCTTACACAGGTTGTAAAGGACAATCAAAATGTCAGAAGCTGACAATGTACCCGAAAATCATAGCAGATAAATAAATCTGAGAAAGGGGTCATTGCTGCTAAATGAGTAATGAAGATAGATAATGATCTATGACATATGGATCTGCCAATGGCCTATTTATTTAATTTATTGCAAACAAAGGCAGAACTACTAGATACACAAGACAGAGAAATATCATTAAATATTATTTTAGAGAGAGATGGAGATGGAAGTCTAACAGGTGTGCTATAAGGATAATGTTTTGAGCAGTGCTTTTCACCCTGCAGCTGAGCGGCTCTGAGAGCATTACCCACAGCATTTTTACTGCTGCTGCTTTCTTTTCAAAGGTACCGTGCAACACAGTGTATACACCGCAAGCAAACGGTGCAACCCAATGCAACAAAACCGAAAGAAAACCAAAAACCGTTGCAACAGCATGCTGTGCAGTCAACATTGTTGAGGTGCAGTCAGTTTTGTTGATTATAATGAAAGTGATTGGTTTTATGACGTCAAGGGGAAACAACAAGAATGTGGTATTGTTGATTCATCCACAGTGATTCTGGAATTACAGTATGACAGATTTTAATCTAAAAACTGATTTTCATTTGTTCATCTATGTGGACGAATCTGCTAATTTTCACCTCTATGTTAGTGCATAATTTGCACAAACAAACAAACAAAGAAATTGCTTCAATAGGAAAAGATATACGCTGAAATTCAGACCTTGCTTCATATGGGTTGCCAAAGATCCATCTCAGAACAATTTACAGTCAGCCTCAATGAGGTCTCTGTGGAAACTCGTCCCACACCTTTAAAAGTGCAGCTTAATTGTTACAGTAAATCACACATTGTGTCACATTTGCATGAATTCTTCACAGAGAGAGTCCTACTGTAAGAGATTCTGGAATACAGACAAATCAATCTGTTTGCATCATATTTATAAAGCCATTTTATCATTTCATTTTATTAAAATATCTGTAGCATTATGTACCACTAAAGTTTTAAAGGGTTGCTCTACCCTAAGACCACAAACTGTGAAACCCTAGAAATACATCAAACACTGACTGTACAAAATGTAGACTAATCATTAATGAAAAATGCCCTTTTTACATTTTAACACCCGACTGACTAATAAATAAGCATAGTCACTCTCCAGAGTCGTCTATAACTTTATATAATAATGACTAGTCCCTCTGGAGGAGACTGGATACATAGAGCACAGTGCTATAATACAGCTTTAGCGTATTTTGCATAGCAGACTGGAGAGATTTCGGGAAAGATGGGGAGAGATACAGAAGCTGAACGACTGTGCAGAGAAACTTGACCTCATTCTCTTAATGGAGTGCTGTGAAGCAGACAGCCCGCTCTCAGCTACATCATTATATTTTGACTCAAACGGACCAAGTCCCAGACCTAATCCACAGCAAAGAAAAAGAAGAAAAATGGCTTTGAATATGCTGGTCAAATACTACTCACCTGCATGTCTGAATCAAACATTTCGTATAACTTTTGCCAGGCTATTTTTTAGCCTTATACACAAGTTTCCTACACAAGGAACAAATTTCACACACAATGGGTTTCAAAAGTATGAGACTACCAGTGAAATGATTTCGTCATTTTTATAATAAAAAATAAAAAAAATTTCATTGCAAAGTATACATATAATAACATATTATTTCCACTATTAAATTAGATTTTATATCCCAGGTTTTTAAAGTGGACTCAGATTTTTGCATCCTTCTGCTTGAAATTTAAATATTAAATGTTAGTGAACTTAAATAGCGCTATATTACTTGGTTTATCCTTTAGTGTACATATTCTAAACTAAACTGACAAGAGCTTCTCAAGAGTGAATTATTGCATTATATTAAACATTATATCACACCAAACGAGGAGGCAGCAGCAGTAAATAGTGTCTAATGTGACATGTAAATTGAGTGTGTGCATTTCAGATGCGGTTTCCTTTGATCAATGCCGTGAACGCTGAACATGAGACACTACAGATCCTCCATTAGAAATGAGTAGGATTACACTCCCCTATTTTTCCCTTTTCTCTTTTAAAGCAACATTTTCTGCAACAAATGCCCATATCCTTAAAAATATCTACTGCATGGCAGAAGAATTTTTAAATCTTTACTTTCTTTTTTCCCCTACTTACCTTGCATATGCTGCAATAACTCAGTAGAGAATGTATGAATGTGAATAATAAAAAAAGAGCTTGGCACAGACTATTCAGTTTTTTCCTTTGAAAGCAAAACCAACTAGACACATCACAACAACAGCAAATAAACTTTGTCCACCATGCTCACTGCAGGAAAAAAGCTATTTATGCGTCCTCAGAAAAAAAAAATCAAATTAAAATACAGATGTATGTGCTTTGACATGCATGTATTTCATATATAGACAATTTGCTTTTTCAAACGCATTCCCTAATCCGTAAGGCATTAAGGATTCCAACGCACACCAATTTGCACTTCAAACCAGTGGGCCCCTCTTCATCCACCGTAGCGTTTGTTCGCAGGCCCAGCAACACCCTGTGGATCTGCGCACGAATATGAGTGATTTTAACAAAGCCATCTACGATTCGGCACAGACCCAGAGGAAGTGTCTAACAGTTCTCTGCATCGTTTGCTCATAATCTTCAGGAAATTATGTTATTTTCTCTGAAATGCCTATAACTCCCACCATGCCCCTTAGGCTGCAAATGTAACCAGTCGATCCATTAATACTGTCACTTCAACCAGTCATTGGCTACCGATTGTTAGCTATAACCAATTACATCCTTGCCCTTGAGTGACTCAAGGTGACTTTGCCTTGACTTGCTCAGGGGTATTTTCCCATTTTTGCAGTTTTTACATCACCAACATTTACTATTGGGGAATTTTGCTCAAAGTGAGGTTACTACTGAGAATAAAACACAGGTGGACTTACCATTCTCCTGATCCGATTTGTTGCCCTGCTCTGTGTCTGTGAGTGTTAAAACAGAGTTGGACCGGCTGGACAGCTGCGAGTCCCGTCTGTGTGCCTTAACCCATAGCATGGCGCAGTCGGGAGAAATGCCCCCTGCATTCAGGATAGGGTCTGCTCCGCTGAGCTGTGTATGATGACTGAGTCCGGTCTCAGCGCAGAAGCTCAGACCACGGCGAGGACCAGGGCCGCATATCCCAAGCTGCCTCAGTGACAGACTCTGGCCTGCAAGATTAAAAGTGCATACTTAATACAGAGAGTGTATGCATAAAAAGTAATACACAAAATAACTGTGAACTTGCTGAAAATACACGCACACACTATTTAATTATTTAAACTTGCATTCAAACTCTTGCAGTATATCCACTTTTATATTTAGATATTTAAAGCATTTAAATAAAGATGCTGCAAAAACAACAGCAGTTTTATGTTCCCAAGTTCACGTTTGTCATTTCTGTGGTGACTATTCTTTCTAAGCAGGGAATGAATATATATCATTTTTTTCATTTATTTTGAAGATCTGTGTTTTTGATACATCTGTGTTTTTGTTCTCCCTACCAATGCAAAGATTGATTTGATGTTTTAAGAAAACACAAAATAAGTAAACTGCAAAAAATAAACTATGAAAAGTGAAAAAGAGAAAACTATTAAATAAACCTTTTTTGCATGTTGCACATTTTCCTTGATATTTATTGCTACCTTTTCATAGAGAAATATGAATTTCGATAACAGTGAGTTATCAATTTAAAGTGGCCTTTGTTCAAAAGAATAACATCACAAACAGAATTAGCCTTATCAATACATTTTTACTCAGTATATAAAATGACAAACCAAGCGAAACTAATAAGTAACAGTAACATTCAGACAGTTTTGGCAGAACAAAATATAATATTGATTACCTAATTATGGGCACATTTTGAGATTAAAAATAATGTTTAGTTGGACTTGGGGAGTCTCTTTTACGTGCTTGTTTTAACACAGCATCAGAAATATACTTTCATTTTTTCGTTAACATTTCTGTTATACTATTTTCATGTTTTCATTTATGTTCATTAAAAAATATGTAGAAATAAAATCATACCTACTCAAAATAAAAAAGGCAAAAAGAGCCTATTAAAAAAGTCTAGTATTTTATAATTCATTGATATTTGATTCTTAACAGTGTGCATTATTTGCTGTATAGGTTTATTTCACTAACTAAATGAATTATCTTTTTATGATTTACGATCTTCTTTTCTGTTTCAGCGTGAATATCTGTTCAGCTGAATCTGAATGAGGGTAAGCTCTACCTCTTCCAACACAAGAAAATCTGAGGATTTACTACACAGTACAAAATAGAAACGGTTCCACTTCAGATTGAAATTCACCTTGAGACTCACCACCCCTCTACTTCCTTCAGCTCTGCTTTTAAAACCATATTCCTGTACCTGCTAGCATATGCTGAGTGGTTTATGACTAAAAGCCCACAGAGTAGGTGACACATGAAAATGAATACACCAGAATTTAAATTATGAGTACACTCATAGATACGAAACAAAATAACTCAACACAAGTGCTGACATTAATTACCACACGAGGGCATTATCTGAAATACACATTTTGAAATACTGCAAACTGTGGAAGCCAATGCAGGGCAAAGTGCCACGATTTAGCCAGGCTGTGATTAAAATAAAATGACAGAACATTTGTATCATGAATACAGGCAAGATCTCTCTCCTTCAGCTTTTGTGCCGATCAGGCACAAACACGGCTGCTAATTAAAGACATCCCCTTAAGTGTAACAGCCTAAGGTTATGGAGCACACTATAAAGCACAATTAACCAACTAAGTGTATTTCTAATGAAATTAAATTTGAATGAGCAGTATCCTACCCTTCCACTTAAAAAGTGTCTTATCATGATAAACCATCAAATATTTATAAAATTGTTTGAATAGTTTGTGAATAATCAGCAAATGAGTGTCTGGTGGGCTTTATAAAATTTCAAAATGAAATGAAAATGAAGGTGCCCAACCTGAATACAGCTGTCTAACAAAAGTGTTTTGGCTAACTGTTCTGTGTTGATTGAAAATACTTTCATTTAGACTGTTCAATGACAGGCTGAAATCATAATTAATCTAATTAAAATGTCATTAAAGGGCTTACATTTCTAGATAATTAGTGCTTTGCAAAAAAACAACTTCTACTATTTTTGCGGCTTGGTCTACAGTATATAAAAGGTATTCAAGATATTGAAGAAATAAAAAGTAGGTGTTGGTTCACAGTGCAACACAGCTGTTAAATTGCTTTTTGCAACCCATACAATCAGACTTTTATTGATTTGGAGAAATGTGTTCATTGAACAGTAAATGGTCTGCAATGTAGTTCCTTTAAGAGTTATAAAGAATTAGCTGCCCATGTTATATTGTATGTAATTGATGTTAATAAGAAAAAGAGAGGGAAAACACAAAAAAAATAAAAATCTAAAACAATAAAATAAAATTATATCCAGGATTGAAAGCATACATATCTGGTAACAATTTTGCAACCATAGTGATATTAAAGACTTATTTTATTCTTTTTCTTTCATCATTTGTTTTATTGTAGAAATAATGCCTGCATATGTGTTTTATTGAACAGCAAAACAATAAAATAAAAACTGCTTGCTTTAATTTCTTTAAATAAAACATATTTTTTCATTATTATAATTATTATTATTTTTAATAATGGCTGTTTTTCTGTGTGGATTCTATTGCATATCCAATTAAGGCAAACTTTATGAAATGATCTTTGACCTAAAATGTACTTGGAAAATAATGTCTTCTCTTTATGGTCTAGAATGTTTTGTCAAGGACATGGGATTTATTTCTGGATAAAATTGAATTAAATCTGAAGATTTAGCTCCTTTTTGGGTTAGAGGTCAAGGTGAAGTTAGGTCACGTTACTGACCGGTCATATATCCCAGTATGCTATAATGGACTTATTTAATTTAGAAAGATTCTCATTACAATATTAGATTGTGCAAGCTGAAAAATCTGATGCAAAATAATTTTTATATACCATAAAATCTTTTTAGAGTGAATTTATGTCAATAGATACATGTTTATTCAGCTGTGTGCTGTATACTGCATTTCTTATTTTTTTGTTTTGTTTTTAGCATTTCAAACGCCTGTTTTTCTTTTCCTTGTTGGTTTTAAAAAACATCACATTTGCAAGCCTGAAGGACTCCAGAGTCTCCTGTCCATATGGTGAATGTTAAAGAGCACTTACCTGGAGCTCTGTATTCCTCAGTGTCCCTTGGCACCATGTCTGGCATGCGATGCCCATAAAGCCCCTGGGTGGATGGGTGTTGATCAAAGGCCTTCAGCGTCTCACTGGAGCTATAGGACTTCTGGGTAAGGACGGAGGATGAGCCGGTGTGATGGCGGTTGCCGGGACCCTCCCTGTAGCCCTCCCCCTCCTCTCTGTCTCCTTCCCTCTCCCAGTCTCTCCCTCGTTCTCTCCTGCTCCGAGAGAGAGAGCAGTAAGGCCGACGCTCCTTCACCTCCATGCTACATTCATGCTGTGTTCCTCCTCTTCTACGCTTCTCTCTTGCTGCTGTCTGTTCTAGTTTGCTTCTTTCCAGCTGTCGGTCTGTCTCCGCACCTTTCTCCACTCTAAGTTCCACTCCCACCTGCTTAGAGACACAAAAAACACTGCTTAGAGAGAGAAAGAAACGGGTAAAGTAGGCAGCAAAATAAGAAAGAGAAGACAAGTAGAATGCTGAAACAAAGCCCTAGCGAGATGTCGCTCCTGCTTAGTTCATCGTGTTCCTTGTATAGCCTTTAAAGGACAATTAGTCACAAAGATAAAGTAAGAGGGGGCGCAGCGACTAGTATTTTTCTGATAATACTGTTAAACCATATAATTAATCTCGAGGTTTGTAAGCGCCTACTTTTTTTGCATTTACATTCTCAATATTTATCTATTAAGCACAATATAAAAAAGGAAACTTTAATAAATGTTTTTCTCCCAAAATATATTATATATATTATATTATATTATATGTGTACATTGTATTGTATTTTAGAATGGGCGCAGCGACTAGTATTTTTCTGATAATACTGTTAAACCATATAATTAATCTCGAGGTTTGTAAGCGCCTACTTTTTTTGCATTTACATTCTCAATATTTATCTATTAAGCACAATATAAAAAAGGAAACTTTAATAAATGTTTTTCTCCCAAAATATATTATATATATTATATTATATTATATGTGTACATTGTATTGTATTTTAGAATAAATCTGTGTATATATATATATATATATATATATATATATATATATATATATATACACACACTGTATAATATTCATAAAATATCATTTCGTTCGAAAAGAAGAACTGTTTTTGTCAATACAATGAAAGTCAATCAGGTCCAAAATTCACCAAAATTCATTTAATTGTTTTATTATATTTGTATTGTTATATTATTACTTAATTATTTTTTTTTTAAATTACTTAAAAACAAAAATCTTTAGTTATCTTCTATCGTGTACCACAGAGGAAAGTCAAAATTTTAATGACTCTGTGAACTATTTCTTTCATTCAAGCATGTTGAAACAGAATTCACCTCAGTCCTCCACAGAAAGAAAACGTCTGTGTTTTCCAGCAAAGGCAAAGTCAAACGAAGTGATACTGAAAATGCTCGCTTTCATTGCACTGGCTTTGTCATGAGAGATCTTCACATACTGGTAAGCCTTTAGTAGGTTTCCTGGGAGGTTTGTGCCCAAATTGTTCGACAAAGCTCTAGAGAATTGGTTGAGTTTCACTGGTGTGTGAGTTTAAGGATATTCCAGTCCTTCTTCTCGAGTGTCGTCTATCTTATCTAGTGGAACAGTCGACACACAGACACAAGTGCAGGACGCATTTGCCTAGAGACCCCACTGTCAGTTTAAAGCAGTATAAAGAGGACAAGAGAAACAATGAGGATAATAAAACACTGTAGGAGGAAACAGAGGAGACTAGGTCAGCATTACTGCATACGGCCACAGTAATGGGATACGATTGGGGTAAAATAAATGATGCGCCAGTATCAAAATGTTCCTGTCAGAAAGAGAGAGTGAGCTATAGTTTATTAGACAGTATTTCAGCCAGATAAATTAAATGTAGCTCTCTTTATAGCACTGGTCATTTGATTCTCTTGTGTGAGTGCGATGTTGCGCAAAGGCGCAGTAGGCCGGTTGAACACACCAGCAGAAACCCTCTAGCCTTCATTGCATTGGACAGCACCCACTGAGTTATCCTCGGGTAACACGGCCCCCGTATTCGGATCAATTTAGATTAGCCAGGAGCAAGGGAGGCTCAGACATACTGGTCTAGCCTTAAACGCCCTTAAAACTGGTCTCAGAGTCTGTAAGACTATCATCGGATTAATTTCCAAGACAAAAAGAATGATGGCTGATTAGTGAGCAATCAAATGCACTGAAATAAATTACTAATGAAATTGTGCTCCTAAATTTCCTTCAATCATCCAGAGCTTGGTTAGAAATATTAAACCTTTCCATCAAGGACACCAAAAAAAAAATTTGTTGGCATGAGTTTTAGCAAATATAGGCTAGGAATCACCCGCTTACAAAAGTTTAGAAGGAATGAGAAGCAGAGATATAAATCACAGTAGAGCTCTGGCGGTCATATCATGCTCAGATGGGCACTGACCCATGGGGCCATTGAAAAGCAAAGACTCAGCAGTGAACAGCGAGGCCAATGGGAACTATACTGTAGCAAGAGGCAACCAGGCAAGAAGATGTCACTTGACTATACCTCACTTACGATGATCTAATGGCAACGGTTTCACTAAATCAGATGCCCGACCATCTGGCGTAACTGAAGAAAGGTGAGAATGAAAGTGGATCATGACCTCGGGCACTTTAGATGACCAACAAAACAGAAAAAAACAGACTACAGTCATAAATGATCTGCCAAATGAAAAGCAAATAAAACATTTTAATTTTAAGGTAAAGTGATAGTTTATTCAAAAATAAAAATTAGAGAAGGAAAGCTGTACACATTTTTAAAAAATACAAATTTTGAAAAGCAGGTTTTCATAGCAATGCCATAGAAAAAAAAATTGGGTTTGCCAAAGAATCTTTCAGGAAATGAGGACAGACATTTCATTTAATTCAGACATCTTTCAATCTCTTTAATGTATTTTTCAAAGCTCAGGACTGAATTTTTTTTTGTTTTTGTTTGTTTGTTTGGTCAGCAGAAATGCTATTTTCATGTCAAGTACAAAGTTTATAGCAGTAGTCACAAAATGACTGCTAAAAAAAAATATATAAGACATTTAAGAATACAAAATGTAAATAAAATCTAAAATACATTCATGATATCTTTTTTAAATACACCACTTAGACATCTCTGAATAAAAATGTTGCTGTCAGTGAATCAGTGCTGTCCAGTAAAGGCCGGGACACGGTCGGGCTAGTTTGTTTGGTGTGTTCCACTCGTCGGCTCTCGTCGGGCTCACGTTGCCGCCAACGTCAGTTTGCCCGATTCAACGGGGCCGTCAGGATCGTCGGCGCGAGTGAGAGCTCTGATTGGATGTTCAGTTTAGCGAACGAGTCAGCGCCTGAGAATTAAAGCGAAAGTGATGAAAACAAGCACGTAAATGAAGGCGGTACAGACAGAAGGCTGTTTAAATGTTACGTGATCTTTCCAAATCATTCTAATACGCGAATGTTTTCATAACAACATGAGCCTCTTAAAATGATTAAAGTTATCAACGTTACTGATATTCAAAATGGTAAGCAAGCGATACTTTGTTGACGTTTCGCATATCTGCGTTTATCTCATATACAGTGGGTACGGAAAGTATTCAGACCCCCTTAAATTTTTCACTCATGGGGGAAAGTTGTAGAAAGTCAACCATCACTGCAGCCCTCCACCAGTCGGGGCTTTATGGCAGAGTGGCCTGACGGAAGCCTCTCCTCAGTGCAAGACACATGAAAGCCCGCATGGAGGACTCCAAGATGGTGAGAAATAAGATTCTGTGGTCTGATGAGACCAAGATAGAACTTTTTGGCCTTAATTCTAAGCGGTATGTGTGGGGAAAACCAGGCACTGCTCATCACCTGTCCAATACAGTCCCAGCAGTGAAGCATGGTGGTGGCAGCATCCTGCTGTGGGGGTGTTTTTCAGCTGCAGGGACAGGACGACTGGTTGGAATTGAGGGAAAGATGAATGCGGCCAAGTACAGGGATATCCTGGACGAAAACCTTCTCCAGAGTGCTCGGGACCTCAGACTGGGCCGAAGGTTTATCTTCCAACAAGACAATGACCCTAAGCAAATAACGAAGGAGTGGCTTCACAACAACTCTGTGACTGTTCTTGAATGGCCCAGCCAGAGCCCTGACTTAAACCCAATTGAGACCTAAAAATGGCTGTCCACCAATGTTTACCATCCAACCTGACAGAACTGGAGAGGATCTGCAAGGAGGAATGGCAGAGGATCCCCAAATCCAGGTGTGAAAAACTTGTTGCATCTTTCCCAAAAAGACTCATGGCTGTATTAGATCAAAAGGGTGCTTCTACTAAATACTGAGCAAAGGCTCTGAATACTTAGGACCATGTGATATTTCA
This sequence comes from Sinocyclocheilus grahami, assembly GCF_001515645.1. Taxonomy (NCBI): domain Eukaryota; kingdom Metazoa; phylum Chordata; class Actinopteri; order Cypriniformes; family Cyprinidae; genus Sinocyclocheilus; species Sinocyclocheilus grahami. The sequence goes on along the minus strand of NW_015505509.1, from coordinate 1,261,737 downwards.
GTTTTTCTTTTTTAATAAATCTGCAAAAATGTCAACAATTCTGTGTTTTTCTGTCAATATGGGGTGCTGTGTGTACATTAATGAGGAAAAAAAATTAACTTAAATGATTTTAGCAAATGGCTGCAATATAACAAAGAGTGAAAAATTTAAGGGGGTCTGAATACTTTCCGTACCCACTGTATCTTTGTTTCGGTTTCTCCTTTTGAATGACAAATATATACTATTGATAGCTGCTGATATAGACAGTTAAATCCTCTCACGCATGCGCAGAACGCACGTGTTAGTTTGCCATCGGCTGTAGTCTGTGCGATGTGTTCGAGCACAGCTTTTTGGCCTGACGCTGCCGACGTGAGGCAACAACACCGTTGGCTTTCGTCGCCGCTAGTTCTTTGAAGTCGGCTTGGTGTGTCCTTAAGATAGAATATGATATGATCATTTGAGTTTGACAAGAAAGGCATGATGGTGATTCTTCACCTTTCAATAAAAAACCATGTGTAAATCCTGAGTCACCTAAACGGCACCTAGTAAAAACAACATGATCACACTACGATTTGTAAAAAAAAAAAAAAAAAAAAACGTATTCTTATATTAGTATTTATTTAATAGAAATAATGGCATTTATCCCATTCCATCTGCCACTTTAAATATAGGAGTTCATTACTGGTTTAAGGTCAGAGGGTGGAAATTCTCAAGACTGAGCAAAGACGTTATCAACAGTGATTAAAAAAAAAAAACATTTAGCCTAATGTTTGACATAACAGCCTGTTTACATGCACTAAATAATAATAATAAAGCAGTCCGAATTATTGGGGTATCACTTTGCAACCTCTCTGAAATCCATTTGTTGTTGTTTGTTTCAAAATTTGCATTGTCAATCAAAAAATATCAGAATTATTCTGAATGATCTGTCTGGGTTTATCCTGTTCTGGAAAGCTGTATGTGATGTTTGTCCACACCTAATGGATTCACAATAACTGAGAGCACCGCCAAATAAGGCACCATGACTTTCAACCAATGCAGTCACCCATAGTTAAATAAATTAGTGGCAACCTTCATGACCCATCTTTCTTACCTGAAGCACATTGCGTATTCTGCGGCTGGTGTGAGAGTGTGGGTCTGATGGCTGAAAGTGCACATCTACAGCAAGTCTCTTTGTTCTGTAATTACATTTCATTGGGACTAGCTGCGGATATCGGATTCCACCTCTGACCCCAAACTCCATAAATAATGATCATCATAGCAATGTCAGCCTCCAAGCTTAGTACTACCATCCAGATGTTGTGTGCCCGCCTTCCTATCTTCATCTCACTTCGTTAACCCCAGATCCATCTTATCAACCTTTTCACACCCAAGCAGTACATTTCTCATGTATTTTCATCATCTGAAACTGCAGCATTTTTATGGGCGCGCTATGGTTCAGCCTTATTATTTTCTTTTCATTGTTGCATCATATTTAGCAGCAAAAGCAATTTACGTGCATCCTTGAAAATCTTCTTCTAAAAGAACTAATCTACGGTATGTATCCCATATGCATTCATTTGCTTAACCTCCATAATTTCTCGCCATCATTCCTCTAAACTTCTTTAACATCACCTTCCATATCCTAAACATCAGTTTAATTTTGTTAACTAATTTTGTTCCTATTCAAACTGTAACCTAAGGATAATTAAGAATTCATGACATAAATATGAAAAGTAACTATAAGAAATAATGATGTATCCTACCTAATAAGCAAACTTCCAGGCAAATGGGTTAGTCATCACAGCACTATGACTCTTCTGCTTGTTTCGACTATTTTGGTATGGAAACATATTGCTGGAAATAGATCAAATATAGGCTTTTTAAAGAGACCACAAACTTTAACAGTATCCAGTTACTTCTCTGGAGTATATAAATTTGCTTTAAAGCTGCTCATCCAGTGAGGCATGGGATGGTAGCTTGGTGAGAGAAGGCCAAGGGGGAGATGGTCTGGCTGTAAAAACTCCAGCTCAGAGTGCCAGCAGATAGGATAACTAACAAGCTTTTCAACCGGAACATTGCACACAATCATCCTTAGTAAAAAGTAACTTTGAGTAAACTTCTAAGAGGCTGATGTATGTATCTTCAGAAGCATGCTGCAATACAGTGTAACTGTTTGCATAAACATTTCTCAAAAACAATGACAAATAGGCCAATAAAAAAGATCAGACAATTTAAATGCAAAGAAAAAGGGCTTCATATACAGAAAACAGAAGGTTTTAATTAAGAATCTTTAATATAGTTGCCAAAGGTTCTTAAGAGTCTTTAAAATGTTCTTCACACTAAGACAAAAAAAATGATCCTTTTAAGAACTGTTCACTGAAAGGTTCTTTGTTCTACAGCATCGTTGTGAAAACTCTCTTTTTAAACCTTTATTTTTAAGAGTGTAAAGTAAACTTTTTGGGCACTCTGCTTATTATTGAAGACTCTATTTTATACAAATATATTGTCGTATTTAATTGTAACAGAGTTATAGACTCATATCTTATTTTATTACAGACAGTAAAAATGTGAAAATGAAAGAGATTAAACTCAATCTAGAAACTCTGGAGAGGAGAAATAGGACCAAAACAGAGTGGAAAAAATATGATGCTCTCAATATATGCTTATAGTCTCACATATAATCTCATCAAATAATCTTTGCTGTATTTTCTCTTTTTGTAGCACTCGCTATAACAAAACAGTGTCTCGCAGGTCCAAATAGGCTTATCTGAGTCAGACAGAAACCTGAGAATGGAGCAAACATCCAGAGTTAAATCTGCAATTTCCTGATTTATAAATTTACCTGATGCAACTTAACATCACTCCAAATGGGTTGCCTATTGGTAGAGGGCTGCTGCGAACAAAATGCATGAAATAAAACAACCTGATACAGTAAGCTGCTACTTAGCTCTCCAATTTCTAGAAAATGCTCTAGTGGTCATTAATGGCATGTTTCACCATACGGACAGTGAGTAATCCTGCTCATTATTTAGTACGGTGTACATAATAAATTCTTGGTGGTAGTCTGTAAGAGCTCTCTCTGTGACAGAGTACCCAGATGGCACCGCACTGTTGTTAACATCCATGGCGGCTGCATTGTTTATTCATGCCTATGATTATATAGAACTGCACAAGCATACATTTTATAACTTCCCACATTAAGATTAAGATTAAGAATTCATTTAACACCCACCATTCCGCAAACAGTAAAGGTGAAGATATAAGTCGGTTTCTCCAGCGTTAGCATCTCATTAGGATGCATTACACTTTAATTGAATCAAAATAATTTTTATGTCTGCATCAGCAGCATCCTCCTCCATCATTTCACTTCCTTACTCTCCCGTCTGGAAGCCTTTCTTTAATCCTCCTGCCCAAATCTTTCAAATCAGCCTCCAAAGTCCGCAACCAGCCACTAAAGTTCGCTCCAGGATACTAAGTGCACATAGCCCAAAGAAATACAGAACCCCTCCCCTCCATCGCCGCCGCCCCCCGCTCAGCCCGTTCTGAGCTTTAGTGTGGCCGCCACCACCGACAATAGCTTGCTTTGACAGCTTTGCATAATTCATGTGCTGCACTGCTCTCCCTGAGCCCAGCCCAGCCACTCGCTCGCTGTGAGACAACGGGAAGAAAAAATACAGATGGGAAACAAGGGCACGCTTCCATTAGCCGGTGCCTGTTCCCACACTACACTGCTGCACCCTGGGATAGTGCCACTATTGTCTGGGGGTCGTCATTTTCACCACCCCCGCATCACGGTGGAGATGCAACGCAGAAGACACAGATGTGCACAGGCCTGGAGGAAGACACATCCACTTGTGTTCCTCTTTTTCAGTATTCATGACCTCAAGGCTGTGCTTTTCTTGGACGCGTTTGGAGTAAGAGGTTTGCCGGTCAGATTTAATTTAGAGCATTAATGGTTATGTCTGATATTCTGACTAAAAACATCGACTAGGATGTGCAGCTTCTTTAGAGATAACTAAATGGTTTGAGTGATCCCGAATTATTGCTTTAAGACCAATAAGACACCCAGTATTTTCTTAAATTAGCCTACATAATAATGCACAAAAGTCCTCTTGCAAGATGACGACGTCCTCAATGGCTGTTTTGAAGAAGTGTTTTAATTACTGCACTTCCAATTAAATGGGCAATTTCTACATGAAAACGTGTTTTGGCATGGGCCTTAAAATTATCAAGCAAAACTTTTACAATTCTACTCATGTCAGCATTTGAAGAGGTGGGCGCCGAGGTTGTATAGGTCATGATAGCACACTCAATATCAGAATACAGCAATCACAGGTTCTTATTAAAAATACATTTTACTGAAATGTCTCACACGGCACTGCCATGGGCTTTTTTTTTCTTACGCCCTCAGTTCTGAAGATAACTTCTGCAGCTTTATGATTCATAAGAGTTTCATCATAGGAGGGAGAAAATCATATTTGTGCATGTTTATGAATATATACATGCATTCAGTACGCATGCATTTAAGTCAGCCTGGACAAAAATGCATTGTTGACAGAAAAAAAAATAAGTCACATTATTACATTCAGAAATGATCTAAAATATCTGTCAAATTTACAATTTACAGAAATGTTACCATTTACAAACAATATAAACACTACTTGTATTTTAGTTCCCCTCACTCCACAACAAATCTATTCAAAATAGAACAGGAATGAAAAAATCTCAATTATAAAGCAAACATAAATTGTAGTGGTAAGCCTAAAATCATTTATTTAAAGCAAAACTGAAATTACCAGCGTGCAGAAAGTGTGTTGTACAAATAAACTTGGGCTCACATAATGGATATATAATGGATAAAAGTACCGTTTTCTGTTTGTGTATGTTTCTGGATATATAATGCGTATGAATATATCCAGAAACATGCAGAAACAGAAAACAGTACTTTTATCCATACTTTCACACATATCCACATACATTCAATGCATATGCATTCAATATATAGGCCCCTATGAAATGCGTTTTATTTTTTCTCAAATTTCAGAGGCAGAGGCGGAAAACACTGAGTGCCACGTGTTCTTCAGTATGTATGTAGTAAACGAAACGATGCGTCTGCGCCAGTCACTCATACAGAGACGCGCAGAACATGCAGTATTCAAATTTAAATTGTATTTTTGCAGCTTAATATTCACAGACACTATTCCATATCACATTGAACAAACATACTTTTGATTTATTCATCCAAAATTTGGCAAATTCTGTGACATTCTGCGTTATACAGTAAATTCCATTTTATGACTGGATTCCGTGATTCCGTCCACGTTTTCTGTATCACAGAAATCACAGGGCCCTAAATATAGATCAACAATGTTTACAAGAATGAAAAACATCTTGATTGCTAGCATTATGGACAACAGTGTTCCCTTGAGAAGTGATGGAGGTTTTTAGATAAACACAGTGTCTTGTAAATCTAAATGCATAGACTGTACAGAATGCAACATTTTGTGGTTACATAAATTTAAAGATGACTTACCAAGTTTTCATTCACTTGATAAGTTAAATGAAAAGAGAGAACTGACAGGGGAAACCTCAGGTGAAATCATTCAGCAGTATTGAGCAAATGCGGTGACAGCAGAGGAAAGCAAATGAACAAACCAATTTGCCTTGACTTGATATCAAGATGAAGATTGAAGGGAAAATAACTTTGATTTCAACATGGCGGATTTTGATTACTTTTTTAAGGAACATTTTTGTCAGTAATCACCTGAAATTGTTTTCACCTCAAATTATAAAGTGACATTGGCTTTTCCTCTTAGCTGTTTTTCAAGTATTCAGCAGCAAACAAACCTAATCACACCGCACTAGACATCCTAATCCAAATTAATGCACTCCATCCTAAACTGTATTTTTAAAAAATCATCAATTTAATTTCATTACAGAATATGATTTGTGCCATATGCATCTCCTAACTCATTTCTCATATTATACCCGTTACCATTTTTATCTTCATTTTTTGTTCTCATATATAGCATTAGCTTTTGACTGTCATCTCTGCAGGACATTAATGTAAATCCCTTGGTTCCAGAGCTGAGGCAGTTTGGAAGAAGGATACTGGCGAGTTTCATTGCCTGGTCAGCGCACTTCCTGCCTGTGGCAAATCATAGGCTGCCTCCAACACAGCAGGAGGCAGGCAAGAGAGCTCCACAGCAAATTGGAGAGTGGTGCGGGGGGTGTGGGAGGGCGGGTGAAGATGTGGGGGGAGTGAGAAAAAGAGAACGAGAGAGAATTTAAGACTGATAGGAAAAGTAACAAGGATGTTATGGAGGTTGGAAAAGTGTACTGCAGGCAGCCAAGTCTGTCATGGACTTTAGGACATCTATAGCACACAGAGAATGTCTGTGACTTGTAGCAGCTCACGCACATACACACAATCACAATCCACAATGTTCTTATCCCTTAGGGTGAAACAAAATACATGACCAGAAATGCACAGCCACTTTCTAGATGCTACAGAGACAGAAAATTGAGATACAAATGCAATAGCAATACATCACACCACTGGCTCTTGTAAAATCATGTAAAGTGTCATGTAAAGACAGATGCTGCAGGTAGCAATCCATCACAATTCAGTGCTAATAAGCACACAGAGGCACAATGCACAAGAGACCTTGGCTGACATTTATTTCAGTTTGTCTCACATTGAAATATGCCTGGTTTTTAGCTAATAAAAGTAGATTTGATATACAACAATGCTAGCAAAAAGGGAAAAAAATCTCCCATATTACAAATTACATAGATTCAATTTCAAGCATGCCTTTAACAACAAACCAAGTGCCTAATTTAAAACACTACATGCCAACTTCATTGCAACACCTTATTCATTAAAGGACCGGTATTCAGTCCATATATCCATCAAAAACACTTGCTCTTGCTGAAACAGTCCAGTCCTTTGAGACTTACTTTGCATGTGTTTGTGTCGCTGCATTTTTTGAAATCCTGATTTGTCCTCCACTCCAGCTTTAATGGCAAGCCAATTTTAAATGACACCAGTTTAAAGAGTAATCAATATGTGTAAAGTCTTGGAGTCTTGGTGTAAAGTGCTGGAGTTCACGAGGGAAATCAGATGTCAATTTGGCCGTTGGATCCTGTAACTGCAACTGCTGGCAAAGAGTACAAAATCTCTGATTCCATAGTGACTTTAAATTGATTAGCCTTTAATTCTCTGAGGTGTTAAACTTTGTTGCTTTAAGCAAATATTGAGCAAGATGTATTTGTGCCCGGCTTTTTGGCTTACTTGTTTGTTATAGCATTTATTTGTGTGCTTGTTAGTCGAAGCATGTAATGGCTAAAAACAGATAAATCTTATGCAAATGCTATAAATGGATTTCAGCCAAAGACCATTTTCAAATCCTCCACATTTTAAAAAATATGGCATATGGGGACAATAAATGTGTGTAGACGATAAATCTGATTAATCCTTTACAGGCTGTGATAACCTGGACAATGTTAAGCCGACAGAGATCGGGTCTGTCCACTGTGATTATGCAAAATAAATATAGTGTAAATGTGATACGCAAAGGCTGGCGTGCTGGCAGTGTGTGTTTGTCAGGGTACATTAACCTGTGCCTGTTTGCTTAGCACTGTTGAAATAGGCACTGATGGCTGAACTACTTTCGTAGACACACACAGTCTTATACACTCTATCTCTCTCTGCGCTGGACTAAAAAAGCACCTTCACCAGGAGTGCTCAAGCAAATAAACAAATATTGAAAGAAGTGACCAGGAATTTCGTACTCAATAAACTACCAAAAATGTCACTGTAGAATTGACTAGTGCTTCAGAGCATTTTTCAAACAAGCAGAACGCATAAAATTATCATTTACAGATGGAAAGACTGGAGAAATAACAAGGAAAGAATAGACTGACTACAGTAACATTATATAAGAGGCCTGCCATTATGATTTAGTTCTGCAAACATTTGTTATTTTAAGATGTCATAAATTGTTCTTGATGGTGCAGCATATTAAAGCACTAATTGAGTTTTTTACTCCGCAGTAAACACACTAAATAAGAGGGCCACATGATTTATGAAGCATGAAGCAGGGCTGAATGCAACCTTTCATTTCATTGAAGCTTGACTTCTGCTCTCTTCTTTTTTAGTTGCCCTGAGTGTTATCTGAACCGTTTGATATAAGGTAAAAGGCTATGACACTCTCTTTTTGCCTGAATATGTGATACATGAGAGAGACAATATCTTCTAAATAAGCAACTGACATGGGTGACCTTTCATTTAGTTTTTTATCTCTCGCTTAGTTTTTTTCCCTCACTCTCTTCCCTTTTTCAGCCCCCAACCAGGCAATGTGTGTGCTCTTCCCTAATCAGGGGATGATGCAGCCATGTGTTTTCTCTGCAATCAAGGGTCTATGTTCACAATGTGACCTCTATTTTCAACGTGCCACAAAAACTGTAAAATCATAACATGAACTGGCTGAGAATTTGTTGGGCTTCAATGCGTCATTGTCTTATTCTCAACATGTCAAAAGAGTGTGAATCTATGGATCCAGAGAATGTGAATGTAAGAATCAACTAGCCTACACACTGTTTCTGTATCATGATCGAGATAATCAGAGCACAAATCAAAATGGCAGGCCTCTACTCTGAGTACCTTTTCGTCACAACAAATCCTGATGTTGTGCTTCTTTCGTTCCGCCATGTTGTATCACAGTGACTTCTAGCTTTTCATACCATGCAAAAGCCTTTTGGGATAAAATATGGATATGTGGAATTATATGTGGAAACTGAGGTTTCGATCACAATATGTATTTTATGAGACAGATTAAGGAGTTGTCAGCGTTACAAAAGAAATGAAACGGAATCGGTTTGAATAAATCAATGCTAATGAAAAAAGCTTTGAAAATCAATTTTAGTCATACCTTACTTGGTAACTGTTCAATAATCTGTATCTGAGTCTATAATGAGTGTCCATTATTATAAGCTTTGTTGAACTGATTTGATGATGTTTTGTCTTGTAAATCGCTTTGTGCCACCAGTGCCCTTGATGACAAATGAGCTCAATTAGTGATATGCTCATATCCATGTATAAGTAATCTGAGACAATAATGTAACTGCGACCTTGTTTAATTGGACTCGCAAATGAACGGTTCAGTTACTCGTATGGACTGGCCTCTTTAAGGAGCCTAAAAACCAAGGATCAGATTAACTAGACCAGTGCAATCTGGTTTTGAAGACAGAAAGGGAACATTAAAATGATGCTTGTAATGCTCGTGTCTTGTAATTGTAATCGAGATCTCGTTATCATGTTTCATCGATGATTCTAAAGGCTCTTGAGCCTGTGCGAGTCCAGCATCAGGTCAGCGAGGTGAAACTGCACGATAGGAATGACGGATTTAAATAAATACGATAACCTACTGTGGAAGTAACACGTAAGTATTCAAATCGCCGTAGTCTAACATTTCTGGTCATCCAAATTTGAATAAGATTTTTCTTTAATGTGCTAATTACACCTACAATGACTTTAAACAGATGGTTATTTAAAGGAAATATTTTAATATTGTATGCGTATGATAAATTACCCAAAAGGGTATTTATGAAGCTCAGTCTGTGGAAACTGCCTCGCGAAGGAGTTCGTAACTTGATGTTTAGCTAACTGTGCTAGTGGCACCAATCAGAGAGAAAAACACAGCAAATCCAAACCTTTTTAAACACAACACCAAATGTTTTGTGACGTTTTTGTAATATGTATCTTAAAGAAAGTTAAAAATTAAAATTAAAAATCGGCCTACTGCCCAAAACTGCAGGTTTTGTTCACTACAGTTGGCAAAATATGTGCATACTAACTTGTCCCATGTCGAACTTCGTATCATTAGGCTACTAAAAACTCTATTGAGACCTTTTTTAAGACCACCCCAACCTTTTGACTTTCTTTGGGGAAGTTCAAGCCCTAAGGTAACCTTACCTCCATAATCCGGACCAGGGGCGTATTCACTCGATTACATTTGCAAACACTTACATGGCATGTCAAGGGGCTAATTAGGGGGGAGGGGTAAGCAAGAAAAACGTGTTTTGCAAGAACCTTTTTATGTAATAGTTTAATAATAAACACAAATTAACAAAAATAATATGCAACTTTATACAATTTCATTCAGTCCCATATTTTTTCTGACTCCTCCCATCATTTCACAGTTTTGTTACTAAAAAGGTGCTCATTAAATTCATTACTTTTTCTCTCACACAGGTACTCCACAAAATGTTCTCTTTTACAACTTGTGTGTGAAACAGTGCCATGTACATGTTTTTTAATTATTATTTTACAATAATCTATATTATACTTGCACCTCTTATTTCATTTCTCATTTATGCTAGCACTACTGTCTCATTCTTTCTTTCTTTTTACAGCCTCTCCTCCCTTCTCTTATTGTTCTCTCATCTCTCATAACTCTCATCTGTCTTGCTGCTTGTATCTTGTCTACTTCATGCTCTTGGTGTCTTTTTTATCCTTCTTTACAATCTATCTTTCTGTGTTCTCTATTTCTTTGAGGGTGGAATCATCAGAGAGTATCTCCGAGACTTGACTTGAGCAAAACGGTCAATTACCATGCTAGTGTTTATAGTGCTGAGAATTCCTTTTTCAATTGACAGAACAGCCTAATGGTTGAGTCTCTTCTGGCCCATTGTTCGCCTAAGCCATGTATGTAGACGACGCAATGCACTAAATGACCGCTCACAGCTGGAACTGCTGACCCTCAAGGGCTGTAAAATAGTTTAGGATTAAGTCACGTGGTGAATGAGCGAGTGAGTGAGTGAGTGAGTGGAGAGAGAGATGTCAGTCAAAATCGCTTACTGTAAACAGCGACAGTGGCCAACTAAAACAATCAACATTTACTTAATTTCTAATTTCTCACATTTCCTCTGAACATTAGGCTACTAAAAACTCGATTTAAGCCTTTTTTAATCGGGGCTAGATTAAAATCATTCGGGGCTCGAGCCCCGAATGTTTAGCCCTAGCGACGCCCCTGATCCGGACCATGTTTTTATTCACTCGATTACATTTGCAAACATTTACATGGCATGTCAAGTACAGAAAGAGGCTGTGGGGCGTAGGACAGCTCCTCAGTCCACTCCGAAACTATCCTATTCACGTTTTCCAATATAATGCTAATCCCAAGGTTGCAAAATGCTGTAAATTTGTGCCTGGCTATTTCCTGTACAGCTGGGCGGAATTCAATGCCATTGAAGTGTATGAGGACGCCGAGGATTTCAACTTGCAAATTACAGCTGCAAACGGGTCAATAAAATACTCCCTAGCCTACTTGAAAGGCTGTACATTTATTTCTTTAAAAAACAGTGGTATCTCTGTATAAGTCCCCAACATACACGTTAACCGACTGCTATTACTAACAAGTCATTAAACAAAAGTAACCTGACTCTAATGTGACTCATATAATATCTTACCTCGTAAAATTCAGCTTAGATCCCCATTGTAGTGGAACGAGATGAATAAAAACTTTACAGTAGGTATCCAAACTTATTAAAAGCAGCAGCTGTAAGGTGAGGTAAAATAACGGTTAGGACGATAAATTTCCCGCAGTCACGCCTTCCCGCGTCTCTCACACACTGAGTGCTCTCGAGCGCGGGGAAATTCCTCCGCAAACGACCAGCCACACACACGGTCTAAATTACGAGACAACGACCTGGACCCGGCGAACCCAGAGGCACAAAGTCCAGAAGCGTTAGTTCTAGCTGTGTCAGAAACACATGTGACGGAGCCAAGGACTGTACCACTCCTCTGGTCTCCCTGTGTGTGCGCGCGCTGCGGTGCTGATGAGAGGACGGGTCGTTTGCGCGGGATCCGCGCGATACTAGTGAGACCGTGTCATTAACAGCACGAGGACCCAGAGCATCGCGGAATGCGACAAGAACTGCACAAACCTTGCTTTCTTTTTCATTCTTATTTATATTTAAGTGTGCATTTTCCACAAGAACCTTAATCTTCATAAATGGATGGAAACTTACTGGTATCACAGACTTCTAACGACAATTACGTACTTGTTTTATTAACCCTCTTATTCTGCTTTGGGATTTATTGGTTTATGCTTGTAAATATAATATAATATTAACCCTATTTTACACTTTATGTTATGTTCCTCTGCCGTATCACAAACTTATAGGCCAGAGAGAAAAACACAATCAGTCCTCGTTGCTATTTCAGTAGCCTAACCTTGTTGCAACAAAAACATATTGTAGAAAAATAAAATAAATAAGTGCCTGTTTACAGTGCATACACAAAGAATCGTATGTGAAAACTCACTGCATTCATATTTTATATGGTTCTATGAAACCCCAGACATAAGTAAGGAAACATTTTTCATGGAGGCCAATTGCGGCAAGTTGAAGTTTCTTTATTACCAGTTCTTACGGGAAAATATTATGTGGTCTGATGCTTGAATGATAAGTATATTTTTCAAGCTATAGCAAAATGGCCTTGGGCGTCTGTCAGAACCCAAACTGAGCATGAGGGTTAAAGTACTTCCCATTAAGACCCAACATACATTCAGCAATCTACTAATAACCCACTGTTTTGAGATGGAGAGTGCGATATTGCATGTAAGATGGAGATTGTGATATTGCATGTGAGATGAAGATTGTGATATTGCATGCGATTTGGTCATAACTAAAACAATCATCATGAATTTGCACTTGCCTAATGGCAATTGACTGGATTCTCTTAAAATAAAAGCTAATTTTGCTTTAGTTAATCAGTTAGTAAGCAGTACAGATGGTGAGGTTTCTATGTGGTATCGTCTCCCCTAAGACCGGCATTTTTCATGTAGTTGTCCCTGCTTAGAGGACATTAGAGGGCCTTTTGACTTTCATCAAAGAGCTGATGTGAAAAGCACATGGCATATGAATCGCACTTTGACGGCTGTGAAATGACAGCTCTCACAGAAGCTGTGTGTGAAGAATGAAGATCATTAATTACAAAAGCCCCAGCTACTTAATCCCACTCGAAAGAGAGCTTGAGGCGTCAGTCGTTCCCTTTGCCCTCCTCTGATTTTCGCTTTCCGATATCTCTTGTTTTCCCTTCGGTCGCCCCCATTTCTCCTCCCCCACACCCGTCTAGCCATCTTTTTCTCAAATTCATTCTTCTTTCTCCTCTTCATTCTTTTCAGCTCTTTTCTTTTCCATTACAAACTGCACTTTTATCTCCTCATTCTTTCTCTGAATTACTCTTTTATCTTCACTCGCCCTTTGCATGTCATGGAGTCCAGCGAGAACAGAATCGAGAGTTCGAGTCCAGAGGTTTTGGACTCAGCAGGGGGAGCGGTAGTGCTCTCCTCACCCTCCTCCTGCGTCCCAGCCTCAGACCTCATGCTGAGATGGAGTTATCTCTCAAGGCAAGCTGTTCCACTCACCAGAGCTTTGTATCCAAGTCTCCACGCCAAACATCAAACTCTCTCTCAACAGGAAGTGCCATTATCTGCATGAAAGCCAGCTTGATCAGTTCTCTATACCTTATACTGCAACTGAAGGACAACAACTAAAAAGTGATACGCTTCTATCTGCAGAGGAGCCGAGCTGGTCCAAAATTGATCAGTTTACTCATTATGTAAGTATGTCATTCTTCACACCATGTCAATGAAACTTTTTTGCTCAAAGATTTGATTAAGAATCATATACTCGTAATTTTGAAATATACCTTGTTGAAGGGCATTTCATGTGATTGTAATGTTCATCATATAAAACAATATACTAATATTTGGAATTGACTGAAATTTGACTGCTTAAAATACGCTTTGCTTCTTACTGGCAGTAAACATGTCACAATAACATATTTGTCACCAATTCAGATGTCAAACCTACAGCTTTTCACATTAAACTTTATAACAAGCATTGTAAACAGTGGTTGCTCCCGTCAAACTCTAATTCTTCAACAGACCTTCTGCAAACATTGCTCTGAATACGGTCTGTCCAAATCCTCGAAGCACAATTTCTGGGACAGTACTAAATGTCTCTTTTTCCAGCTAATCCATCACTTTACCACTGCTGGACTCATTTGTACCCTCTAGTGGGGATGAGTAACAGTGTAATTTCTCATATTAAATGAGGGCACATCTGTCTGTTTGAAAACAAACGATTTGGACATGGAATCTGAGGGTGGTACATGCACATACAGTATTCAAACTAAATATAATTTCCATTGATCGCAATATAAGGGTTATCCTCTAGACATACAGTAGCTGTTCTTTGATATAGCTGAGAAAAATGCTAGAAGCTTGTGGGCCTCTGATACGAATGTTTAGACAGGGAAATCAGTGAGGATATACATAATAATCTCTCTTTTTCTGTCGTAACAACGGTGGTGTACAAGATACAGAGATGAAGTTTATTGAATGACTATTCACTGATCCAAATACTAAAATTGCCCACCTTTATAAGCATTCAATCAAAATATATGCATCATTACATTCGGCTCTGAATAGTAGTGTTATCAACATCCTGCCTGGATCCATGTGAATGGATGGCCACCAGTCAACTTAACTGAACTTGACAATGAATCTTACTATGTATGTCACCTTCTATTTCAATGTACAACAGTATCTGAGGTGGTAAACAGCAAAGCGATTTTAAGGGCAAAGAGTTACGGTCCATGAGGGAAAATGAGGAGCTGCGCTCTGTTCGGGTTACTCTCAGAGGAGGAATATACCAAATTTAACTGCTAAAAGAGAAGAGCTGATTTTACTCTTACTTTTGTATTCGCTGTTGCTGTGGTTGTATTTCAAGCCTAATCAGATCACATTAGACCAGATCCAAAATTAGCATCTGCAATTTGTTTTTGTTTTTTTCATGATTTTAAAAGAAGTCTTTTATACTCACCAAGGCTCTATTTATTTGATCCTAACAGTAAAAAAATAGTAATATTGTGAAATATTGTTACAATGCAAAATAGATGTTTTAATAAATTTTTTAATGTAATTTATTCCTGTGATGGCACATTTTTAGCAGCCATTACTGCAGTCGCAGTGTCACATGATTCTTCAGAAATCATTCTAATATTCTGTTTTGCTGCTCAAGAAACATTTCTTAGTATTATTAATGTTGAAAACAGGTTTGTTGATTAATATTTTTGTGGAAACTTTTTTTCCAGGTAATTTAATAAATAGAAAGTTTACAAGAACAGAATTTATTTCAAATAGAAACTTTTGTAACATTATAAATGTCATTACTGTCACCCAGGTGAAAAAAGTACACTTCCATAATGTACTTAAAGTGCTCTATTTTCACATACTAATTTTATACTTAATATACTAAAAAGTATTCTTTAGTTCTTCTTAAGATAATCTTAAGAACATCTAAGTGTACTCAACTGTGTTATTTTGAGACACCACGAATATGAATTAAATGAGCTTTTACCATACTCTCTCTGTATTTAAAAATGTATTTAGTAACCACTTGTGGTACACTTGAACCCATCTTTCATACACTTTCATACATGGTAACTAAATATTTTTATTTTTACTTTTTTAACACAGAGAGAGTATGTTAAAAGCACATTTTAGTTCATATTCATGGTGGGGTTTTTTTTTCACATGGGCACTTTTGATCAATTTGATGTGTTTTTGCAGAATAAAAGTATTAATTTATTTTTAAAAAACAAACAAGCAAACAACATTTCACTGATCCCAAACTTTTTAGAGTAGAACAAGCAGTTTGGTGAATGCATGGATTGATGGGAATAAAGTTGTATACATGTATACAGTATGTACTTCCCCTGTTTGTTCATGTAGTTTTGATAAAAATTTTTTACATCAAACAACAACAGTTCTGCCACTACCTTTATAGTATTTGAACATTCACTTCACAACCATAAAAAGTGTGACAAAAGCCTTTGTTTGATAAGCAAAATGGTATTTAAAGATCACAAAAGTATGGGAGAAAAACTATTTGAATAGGTGACACACAGTCATACACAGTGGCACAGCAGTGAACAATTCACATGTTTGAAAATACTGATGAATTTTAAAGTGACCTTGAAGTGGCATTTCACAGAATCAGTTTCCTAATTAAGTCTGATGTCTCTAGATGACTTCCAAAGACTCACCATGGCACAGAGTAACCTTCCAAATACAGTGTGGTTAACAAGAGGAATTGCTTCATCTGAGGTGACAGTGTTTCCAAAAACTTGGCCACTGATGAGCTACTTACTGTTGAGGCTTATTCTGTTCACTGTGAAACTGTATATTCTAATTAAATGAAGCTGCAAGTCTATTAAACGTCCAAGTTTGGATCATTCGAAGAATTATCCCCAAACCTATGGATTTAAGACTGCTAAAAAGAGAAAAGTCACCTATGTCAAAACGTTGTAATGTGCAACCACCTAACATCATTCAACCAGGACACTCGTAAGAAAAGCTTGCAGGAATAAAAGCAGAGAATGCTTGTGTCTATGCCACGATCTCCAAGCATGAATCTGAAAGCCATGGAGATGAATGACCAGTCAATAGTGATCTCCATAATCGTTAGTCCTCTGGTGATTCATCAAGCCAATGACACTCGTGTCCCTAATACCACATTTATGCTGGTTTGAGCAGAGGAGATTGTGTGCTGTGATTTTCTCCAAAATGATTGATTATATCCAGCCTCTTTTGCCCAGTGTGTGTATGTGTGCGTAGATGAGTAACTGAACGAATGAGCGGGTAAGTGAGTGAGTGAGTGAGTGAGTGAGTGAATGAATAAGAGATCAAGTGTGTGAAAGAGCAAGAAAAACTGAGATGCAAACCAGACAGAAATGATTTCGAGAGTAAGTGTGAGTGAATAATCTATCTCTTTGCCTAACACTAAAGGGAAATCATATTTTCACACACGTGCACCGCGCATATGCTGGCTGTACGCTGTGCAATTTTGCAAAGGTGTTTTGGCCGTCAGAGATTAATTTCAGGAATTTTTGGTTGTAGTCTTGCAGTGTGGTTACTCAATGACTGTCTAATAGAGAGCCAAGAGCAGCACAGCAATTGATAATATATGCGCATCTGTATGTAGAGAAAGAGAGAGAGAGTGAGGGAGTGAGAGAGAGATGAAAAAGTTCAGCTATAGACAATATCTCATTATTTGTTCCCTTAACACTTTAATAATGCACAAATTACAAAATTTTAAAATTAGTGCTGTCAAATGATTAATCGCGATTAATTGCATCCAAAATAAACGTTTTTGTTTACATGATATATGTATGTGTACTGTGTTTATTTATTAAGTATATATAAATAAATACACATACATACTGTATATATTTTGCATGTGTTTGTATTTATATATACATAATAAATATACACAGTACACACTCATATATTATGTAAACAAAAACTTTTATTTTGGATGCGATTATTCGTTTGACAGAACTACTTAAAATATATATAAATATATATTATATAAAGTTTGAGGGTTGGTAAATTTTTTTATGATTTTGAAATTGTCTTATGCTCACCTTATACAGTATATGATAAAAATACAACAAAATCAGCAATACCCTGACATTTTAAAACAATTTAAAATAACTGTTCAAATGTAATTTATTCCTGTGATGGCAAAGCTGAATTTTCAGCAACCATTATTCCAGTCTTTAGCGTCTCATGATCCTTTAGACATCATTCTGATATACTAATTTGGTGCTCGAGAATTTTTTTTTCATTATCAGTGTTGAAAAGAGTTATGCTGCTTATTATTTTTGTGGAAACCATGATACATTTTAAGGATTCTTTGATGAATAGAATGTTAAAATTA
>NW_015505509.1:1222941-1243923 GCF_001515645.1 Sinocyclocheilus grahami | reverse complement strand
TATATATAGACAGTGCTGCTTGAAAGTTTGTGAACCCTTTAGAATTGTCTCTATTTCTGCATAAATATAACTGTCAGACTTTGTTCCGTGTGTTGTGTGTACCCCCCCCCACCCCCGTGCTCTGTTTATTTTTATGCCCATATTTGTTTTTTCCCGTTCCTGTCCTTATGTTCATTTGTTCCAGGTCTTCCTTGTTTAGTTCATTTGCTCCCAGGTGTGTCCCATTAGTTACTGTGTATTTAAATTGTGTTCTGCCCCTCATTTCCCATCTGCTGTTATATGTCATTTAGTGTACTCAGTGTTTCCCGTGTTCCTGTGTTCCCAGCTTTGTTTTCATTAAAGACTTTGGAATTTGCTTTACTCCTCGTCTCCTCGCTCCTTCGTTCCCATGCTCCCAGTGTGAATCGTGACAATAACCCAAAAAATCTTCAGATTTTCCTGCAAGTCCTGAAAGTTGACAAAGAGAACCCAATCAAACAAATGAAATGAAAATATATAATTTGTAATTTATTCATTCAGGAAAATGATCCAATATTACATAACTGTGAGCGGCAAAAGTATGTGAATCTCTTGGATTAGCTGTTAATCTGAAGGTGAAATTAGAGTCCATCTGTTAAGAGGTGTTTTTAATCAGTGAGATGACTATCAGGTGTCAGTGTGTGCCCTGTTTTATTTAACGAACAGGGATCTATCAAAGTTTGCTCATGTTTGTGGAAGTGTATCATGGCACAAACAAATGAGATCTCTGAGGGCCTCAGAAAAAGAGTTGATGTTCATCAGGCTAGGAAAGGTTTCAAAGCCACCTGTAAAGAGTTTGGACTCCACCAATCCACAGGCAGACAGATTGTGTACAAATGGAGGAAATTCAAGACCACTGTTACCCTACCCAGGAGTGCTCCACCAACAAAGAACACTCTAAAAGCAAGACGTGTAAAAGTCAGGTAGGTTTCAAAGGACTGCAAGCTAACTTCTAAGCAACTAAAGGCCTTTCTCACATTGGCTAATGTTAATGTTTATGAGCCCATCATCAGGAGAACACTGAACAACCATGGTGTCCATGGCAGAGTCGCAAGGAGAAAGCCACTGCTCTCCAAAAAGAACATTGCTGCCCATCTGCAGTTTGCTAAAGATCATATGGCCAAGCCAGAGGAATACTGGAGAAATGTTTTGTGGATGGATGAGACCAAAATAGAACATTTTGGTTTAAATGAGCAGTGTTCTGTTTGGAGAAAGAAAACACTGCATTCCAGCATAAGAACCGTATTCCCTCTGTGAAACATGGTGGTGGTAGCATCATGGTTTTGGCCTGTTTTACTGCATCTGGTCCAGGAAGGCTTGCCATCATTGATGGAAAAATGAATTCTGAATTATACCAACAAATTCTGAATGGAAAATATCAGGACATCTGTCCGAGAACTTAATCTCAAGAGAAAGTGGGTCATACAGCAAGACAACAACCCCAAGCTGAGGAATGGGCTAAAATTCCGTTGTGCAGGACTGATCAGCAGTTACAAGAAATGTTACTTGCAGTTATTGCTGCAAAAGGGGGTCACACCAGATACTGAAAGCAAAGATTCACATACTTTTGCCACTCACAGATATTTAACACCGGATCATTTTTCTCAATAAATAAATGACAAAGTATATATTTTTGTCTCCTTTGTTTGATTGGATTCTCTTTGTCTACTTTCAGGATTTGTGTGAAAATCTAATTATTTTTTGGGTCATATTTATGCAGAAATATAGAAAATTCTAAAGGGTTCACAAACTTTCAAGCAGCACTGTTTTTATATATATATATATATATATGTTTTTTTTTTATTCATTTCTTCAAATAAAAAAGGGGGGGAAATGCACTGACCTATATGAGGGGAAAAACATCAATACAAATATCATAAACATAGAGGAAAAAATGACATTTGATGTCACACCGAATACCTCGGCTTTAACTCAAGATCTTACTAGGCTGACACTGTACAATCTACAATCTGACAAGCAACAACTGTAAAGGTCAAAGGGGAGTGTATTAAAAATAAAACGCAGTAAACCCCTGGCTTTGGTCTGTAAAATCTAACAAAAAAAACAACAAACTACAACCGAATGAAGCGAATCCATGCTGATGACTACAGCAGTCCTTACACGTTCAATTAAGCAACAGAACTGTTCAGTGCAATGAGACACTCTAACCATCAATGGCAAAAGAGTGACAGAACGACCCATCTACAGTGTGTCATTCAACTACTCCTGATATGTTTAATTAAAGAACAAGTCAGGCTCATTCCACTGCCGTCTCTCTGATCATGTAATCCTTCTTTAAACAGAGCTTGATCAATACTTAATAAAGGCTTGGGATAATACTGCAGACTTGGGAAACAAAGCAGAGAGAGAGCTAGCATAACCTGGGTATTTGTTTTCCGACTGTATAAATACACATATCAGACTTCTACTCCATGTCTGTGTTATTTTGATAAATGAAGTGTACATATGAGGATTCCACATGCAGGCACTTTCATTTAATCGAGTGGGGAATTATAACAATGCCATATTGAATTCCCCTCATCTGAAACGTGCACACATAGAGCTCCAGATGTGCCTCTCACATCCTGTGACAGCATGACACGTACAATATAGATTCTCATCTTGAAAATACAAGACAAGCTGCCAATACAGGAGCTACCTGTAGATGTCTGATGCCTCTGTGCATGTGCGTACTTATATGTGTCAGTCTGAGGGAAGGCTTTCTCTTCCGCTTCCATACAGTCCATTATCCCCCATCATCCTCCAGCAGTGGAAAACTAACAACCCTGTCGCTTAAAAATTCTCAAGATGGCCGTTCAGTCTGAGGCAAAAGTGAAGTTTGCAATTAAGGAAATAATTATGTCCATATCTGCTTTGAGATGTGAGGACAGGGGCCTTCTGGAGCCCTGTGATAGAGCAATACTGAGGACCTTAACAGCGGGGAGTTGATTTAATTGAGTCCAAATTACACTCTCATGGCAGTGGCACTTTCCTCTGAGCTGTAATGGCTCACTGTGCGGTTGTCAGGGCTGCACGCTACGTTTTAGCTTTTAAAGGCTGGAGGTAATATCTGCAGACTTAAGGTAGAGTAGATCTCTTCCTTCTAAATAATGTAAGAACCATTTTGATTTGTATTAGTTTGGTGCGGTAGCATTAAACCCTCTTTGAATTTTTTATTACCCACTGTAAAATGATGGCATTGATTTTGGAGTCTTACTATTAGTTCAATTCATTCTTTCATCAGAATAGCATTCATAAATCATTTTTCACGCAAGCTGACACGTTCTTGTATAGGTGGTTATCACAGACCAAAAGCTGACGAATGAGTACACTGGAAAGGTACTGTTGGTATTAAAGTATACCAAGCATTCTTATGCAAATATTGGAAAATTACATAAAAAATAACGTTAATGTACAAATCTAATAGTATATAATCTAGATATATAATTTACTGTTCAAATAATTGGGACCATTCAGCAATGACACGATAAATGAATCAAAAGTGACAGAAATATTTTGTAACATTATAAAGCTATTTATTATTTCAAATAAATGCAGTTCTTTTGAACTTTCTATTCATCAAAAATAAATAAATAAATAAAAAAATGACAGGTTTCACAAAATATTAATCAACAGTGTTTTTTTAACGCTGATAATAATGATAAATGTTTCTTGAGCACCAAATCAGCATATTACAATGATTTCTGAAGGATCATGTGACATTAAAGACTGGAATGGAAGAAGATATGCACATAAACTACACTGAAAACAAATTAACCGAGTAAATTCCTACAGTATATGCACATCAAAAAACGATTGTGACTTTTGATAATGGTCATTCTGAAATTAAATGAGAAGAGACTGTCACCAGAACAGTCTGATACTATTACATCTATGCTAACCTCTAGCAAACATGAAATAGTCAGAGTCTTATGGCTGCGCTCTATACCACAAATAATTTACATACATTTAATAAAAGAGTCACAGTGGCTTCCATTTCCATTTTTTTCTTTTTTTTTCCTGATTTCCCTGGAAGTGATTATTTTGTTCTTTCCAAAACATGGGTTGAAAAAGCTGCTTTGTTCTCAAATTGTTTTTGCAATATTATTATCTTTTGCATAAGTTAAATTCACAGCTTGGACAGTAACAAAGCTAATGGCTTCAGTGTGGACTCAATAATTATGTAGCTGTCTATAGTGTAGTGAACAGTGAGGAATATTTAAGTGTGGTTCAGTTAAGACTTCCTGCTGGGCACAACCTTAATGATTAACTGGCTGATTGTATCTCTCTCTTTTGGTTTCTCCCTCTGTCATTTTTTCTTTTTTTCTGACCAAGCAACTGTGAGTCACGGTAGCTGGCACCCACCATCCGCACCCCCAACATTATAATTCCCTCTGCAGTGTCTAAGGAGATACACACACCATCTATCACAATACTTGCATTCTCCCTGCATAGATTCATTCTCAGCCCAATTAAACTCGTTCTTTTCCTCCTCCTTTTGTGAATAATTAGGCTTTCATCTCACATGGATGCATCGTCAAGATTCTGCTCTTTCTTCGAGCAAGGCAAGGCAAAAAAAAACTAGAGCGTCTTCTGCCTTCTTTCATTTCTGTTTCTTTAAGCCGAGTCAATTATTGAAATTGCTTGGGTTACAGCTGATCTGGCTGTTAAAAAAAAAAAAAAAGTACAGTGTATTTTTATTTAGATTCCAGAAAATGAGAATCAGCATAACTGAGTATTACAGTTCCGAATCAAGTCATACTGTATAGATGCACGGATGAGTGCTTGCAAGATTGGATTTCAAAATTGTGTTCAACTGAGATTTTGAGGCCACTTTTGCACCATTACCTGATTTGCATAGTTCCTTTAGTGAACCACACACTAAATCAACACAAACAGTGTGTGCAAATAAATTCTAACAGTGCACACAGAGATCACAAACTTAATTCTTAGAGAATCCTCTCCATCCCTGTCTTTTCTGCCTAAAGGGGTAGTTCACCCCAAAATTTAAATTCATTATTCAAAGATAAAGTCATCACTTTATTCACCCTAATCTCATTCCAAACCTGTATGACTTACTTCTGCAGAAAACAAAAGAAGGTTATTTTAAAAATGTTTCAGTGAAAGACAATGTTGAAATCACAAAATAAATTAATTTCATTATATTAATACTACCACTGCCGGTTAATAACACAGTTTGAAAACAAGTGGCTTTAATTAAAATTAAAAATATATATCCCCCACTGAATAACTGTTGTTTTTAAGTAGTTCTTGAAACTTCAGAAATTACAAGATGAATCATTGTTGATTACTTTAATATATCAATCCTCACAGTGTCTGTTAATAAAAAAGTTTGAAAACAAGCAGCTTTAATTACAATAATTACAGCTAATTACAACAAAAAAAAAAGAGAGGGAGGGAGGGAGGGAGCCTTTGAATATCGTGTTGGCCTTCGAGTCAAAAAGGTTGAGAACCACTGCTTTAAGCAATTACAAATCAGTTTCATTCTGCCTATATAGAATTATAGACACCTCACAAACGTAAAAGAAATGCGCATTTGCATGTGTATCATATTATATGATTTGACAATGCATCCATCTAGGGAAAGAGTAGGGAGACAAATGCCAAATTATAAAGCCATTACTTTAATGCAGAGCAGACACTAGTGCAAGGCACCTGGAAAACAACCTTAGGGATCAATACTCCACACACATTTCATTACATAAGTGGAATTCAGATTCATCTTTGCCTGCCCCGTTCTGTCCTTGCCAATAATTTCCCCAGCATGGAAATTAAATTGGTTTAGTAATGATTACCTGACTCAGGTAAAACTAATAGTCCTGTGGCTTATTAACAAATGCAGTGACAAGGGCATGACGAGGGGCCGGTATTCAGTAGCCGTTAGCTTTTAGCACACCGGATAAGAATCACATCTCTAACCTCAGGCTGCATAGATACATAGATATCAAATGCCATGCAAAACATTCATTCTTCCTCATGAACAAATGTACAAAAAATTGGAAAGTTGGAGAACAGAAAAACACAAACTTCCTTTTGTGTTTTATGCCTTGTTTTATAGCCTCTGCTAGCGCAGACATTTTAAGGAGGAGGAGGCGGACCACTCAAATAAAAATAAATGGGAGAAATCAAAACGCTCAATACAGTGGCTGTAGAAATGCAAGTCCCATGCACCTTGTTCACAGTAGCATACTTTAGAATGTGCATGTAAGCTCACCTTAAAAATTTTGTTTTAGCATTATTTCTGCTGAAGAAGCAAAATGTAGCATACTACTATTGTCAGATTTGTTTCTGATATGGCACATGAAACATAATCTTAACAAACAGTTTTCCATTCAAGTAGACACTATACTAGCTGCCTGGAGGCGTTAACAAGACGACCCGCTGAGTGAACTTGTCTTAAAGGGAGTTTGCTACTTGTAGGTCTGTATTTATCTCTTTGTGTACTACATAAATCACAGGGTTAAATCAGATGGATGAATGTTTGAAATGTCACCTATATTTAGTTTCTTAAATTTAATTCATTTTGAACTAGAAAAACAAAGTTTGTTTAAAGGATTTGAAAAGATGGATGGATGGATGGATGGCCGACGGACAGACGGAGGATTGACGGATTGATGGATGGACTTATGGATGAATGGATGGATGGACAGATGGATGGATGGACAGATGGATGGATGGACGGATGGATGTATGCATGAATGAATGGAGAATTTACGGATTGATGGATGGATTTATGGATGGATGGATGGACAGATGGACGGATGGACAGATGGAAGGATGGATGGATGGATGGATAGATGGATTGACGGATTAATGGATGGATGGATGGATAGATGAACAGACAGATAGATGTATACATGAATGGATGGAGGATTGACGGATTTATGGATGGACAGATGGATGGACTTATGGATGGGTGGATAGATGGACAGATGGATGGATGTTACTTTGTGCACTTTTTATACTGTACTACTAAGTACTACTACAAGTAAACAGACATTTTCCATCGATGAAAGCACAAATTATATGGATTTAAAGACTGTGAATTGCGGAGTAGTCTTAATACAGGTGCAGTAAGCGGCACAGTTCCGTTGGTTGGTGGAAGAATGTGAACGTGCAGAACTGCTTATGTTTCAGTAAATGCAGATGGAGTAAAACCATCCATAACATTTCTCTGCCCATTGTCTCTGCGCGCTTCAACTCTTAATGCACTGCACAGGTGTTTCTAATGTAAAACGCAATGAAAGGATTTGACGGTTTGATGGCCTTGCAGTATGCTGCGGATTTAAATGTGGTGCATGAATTGAAATTATTTTAATACATTTTATATTGTTACTTTTCATGCAGTTAACGTCTCTGAAGTTATTTGACATTTAATTTTTTGTGTAATTTCAAGGACTGGTTAGGATAATTTTTTATAATTTGTTTAGTAATTCATAATATTTTGACAGGCCAAAGGGCTGCAGTCCACATTTCATAGTGCAATGTTGCCTTTGTCTGTACAGGACATTAAAGAACCATTAATGGAGAGAAAAAAAGTACACTCCAATGCACCTGTACCAAGTCTGCAGCACAGATTCCCAATAGTGTGCACTCTAGCGAGTTCAGATGTTTAGCAAGAGTACAGCAAAACTGATTGTTGGTGAATTTCACAGCTGTTAGGTGAGGAGAAACTGACTTATCAAGCCCTCTTCACTGAACATACTGTAGCCTATATTTAGGTTGATGTTAAAATCACATTATTACAATACTTAAGACACTTTTAAAGGGTTAGTTCACCCAAAAATAAAAATTCGGTCATTAATTACTCACCCTCATGTCGTTTCAAACCCGTAAGACCTTCGTTCATCTTCGGAACAAAATATTTTTGATGGAATCTGAGAGCTGTCTGACCCTGCATAGACAGCAACGCAACTGAAATGTTCCCAAGTCCAGAGACGTAGCAAGGAGATCGGTAAAATAATCCATGTGGCATCAGTGGTTCATCCGCAATTATACGAAGCTACGAGAATACTTTTTGTGCACAAAAGAAAAATAAATAATGACTTTATTCAACAATTCGTCTCCTCCACGTCACCGTGGTGCCATTTTGGAGAATATCCGCTGGACGCAAACAACGTATGCTGTTCTGTGTCAGCTGCGTCACGCCGGATCTGTTTCCTACGTTGTTGTGATTTGATCTGAATGGAAACAGCGTATCCGTGTCAGCAATTTTTGGGTGAACTAACCCTTTAAGGGGCAAAGGAACAAACAAATATCAATACACAGAATGTGATATTGTCTTTTGTGCTATAGTCTTAGGTGAGAACTCATACAGCAGCCTTAATGATATGACAATATACAGTACAAACAATCCCCACAGACATACATTAAAATGGCCTTTATACATCTACAGGATCAAGTTGCTTCATTCATCCCTTACTGAGACTAATTTTTGGGCTGAGTGAGCATGGACATATCATTGGGATTATGAAGTGAGCACCCTCTTTCAAAGGTTTCATCCAGTTGGTTTATATGTGTGTGTGTGTGTAGGTCATATTTAAAGTTTTTGTGCTCAGAGAACACATTATGAAAATCCTTTTTTTAAAAACATGTTGTAGATGGAATTAAGAACCTAGCCAGTGTACTTTCTTAAGGATGAATATATATATGTCATCCTTCCCCAAATGCATTTGTAAAAAGTATAGTATTTTACAAATTAATTTGTAGTGCTCTAAGTTTGTGCTAGATGAAAGCATGAAATAACTACATTTAGAGTATATTAGACATGTCAATCTATTTTTAGTATACTTATCATGAAATAAATATATTTTAAGTACAATTAAGTATATTTATTTTTCACTAGGGACATAAGACAATGATGATTTGTGTCAGAGTACTATGACATATGTTGCATCATACAAGGTTCTCCTAAATCACTTCAAAAACTATAGCTGGAGCATGTGCAGCCTCAGAGAGAGGAGCACAGCCTCTGAACAATTCAGGATTGGCTTCCAGAATCAGACTGAGAAGACCACAAAGCATCCTAGAGGCATTGCTAAAGTATGGAACAGATGTCAGCTACTTTGAACAAACGAACAGCATGCTGATTCAAACACCAAATGCTTTTTATGAACCAATGAAATATAAGCCAAACTATTTACTAAACCATAAGGCAACTAGTTACAGAGGTATAAAGCCAGTGATTGCATATGGTCATTTGAAATGTTTTGCAACTACAGTCACAATGACAAAATCTTTGTCGCAAACAGGTTCCCCCCATGGCGACTGAAGTTTTCTGCAAAGGTCTGGTAAATTCTAAACAGATTGACTTGACAGATGGTTTCAGGGAATCGGAAAGAACATAAAATAGATTTCAATGGAAGTACAAAGGCCACGCAACACATTTTCTTTGTACAGATATAGGCTACCTCATACCCAGTGGTGTGAAAAATCTGCTGTCATCACAAATGCATTCACATTGTTTTGAAAATTACACCTTTGGCAATATTTATTTAAAGACTTTGATCACAAAATAACATGTTGATATCTTAACACAGCAAATCCTCTTTGATGGACAAAACTGTCACTTATCTACCTGTATGCACAGTTGTTTTACCCTAAGCGTGTCCATCATAAATTTTGCATGCCTCAGCTTAATGCTAATTAATCACCTTGAGAATATGACGGGAAGAGGGAACATATTTGTTGCACAGCAGGAAACGTTTTTTTTACAGGGTGCATGATTGTCTTCACACGTCTAATGGCAGCATTTGTGCTGTTAATAGACAACACCAAAAACCAGTTATAGTTTTCCTGTTATATATTTCCAGCTTGATTTCACCACACTTACGAGTCTATTTATACACTACTGTTCAAAAGCTTGGGGTCAGTGAATTATTTTTATTTAGTCGGTATCAATTGTATTGCTCAAAAGTGACAATAAAGACAAAAACACTTATAATGTTACAAAAGATTTCTAAGTAAATAAAATAAATGTTGTGCATTTGAATGCTCTATTCATTCATCCATTCATTTATTCCATTCATCACAAGAATGACATTTTAAATATATTAAAATAGAAATTGCTGCTTTTAATCAAAAAAATGCAGTCTTTGTGAGCATAAGAAATGCCTTTAAAAAAAATCAATCATGCCATTAAAAAATCAAGATGGAAACTACAATTTTATAGTATAATATAATATAATATAATATAATTCCAGCGTGACTACATCTCATTTTAGAACTCTTTGGAATTTTATCTTTATCCATTCACGTATGGCGCTACGTGTTCTGACTATGATTGGCTACTATAGCAGCAAAGGGCTTTTGTGTTTTAGAATTCACCTTGCTGAGGTTACAGTTTGATTTACATTGTAACCTTTGATGAGGAATGTTCAAAGTCAGTGGCGCTCAAAGACGGCGCGGATCTCACAGGCCCCCCGCTGCTCACACACAAATGAGAAAATTTCACCTGCGCTCATGCTACAAGTCTAATCGCTACTCTTCCAATGACGGAAACCTTATCCAGAGACAATCTGTACCATATCAAAGACAAAAGCTGTCTGTCATGTAAACTCGTTCTGTTGTTCCCTCTTGATGAACGTGCTACAAATATTAAAAGCGTGAGGGAGAGGAAGGAGAAAGGGATGAGGAGAGATGAAAGTTGTTTATGACCTTTCACTTGTGTGTGCGCGTGCATGTGTGTCACCCATTTCAAATAATAAAGATGGTGTGTGTAATATGTTTGATGTTATAATACTTGTCCTATCTCAGCGATTCAAAGACAACAGTAAGCAAGCCATTTGTAGGCTGATCTTCTTAAAAAAAAATACTGTGGTGCTCTCAAAACATTTCTCTGAAAGTCAAGGTTTTATTGTTACACCGTAACTTATTCATTATTACAGCATGTTTCTTCATCAAAAGCCATTCAAATGTACATTTACTTTACTGTTCAAAAATGTTAGAGGAGAGATGAAAGTTGTTTATGACCTTTCACTTGTGTGTGCGCGTGCATGTGTGTCACCCATTTCAAATAATAAAGATGGTGTGTGTAATATGTTTGATGTTATAATACTTGTCCTATCTCAGCGATTCAAAGACAACAGTAAGCAAGCCATTTGTAGGCTGATCTTCTTAAAAAAAAATACTGTGGTGCTCTCAAAACATTTCTCTGAAAGTCAAGGTTTTACTGTTACACCGTAACTTATTCATTATTACAGCATGTTTCTTCATCAAAAGCCATTCAAATGTACATTTACATTACTGTTAAAAAATGTTAGGGTTAGTAAGTTTCTTTTTTATTTTTTTTATTTTATTTTTATTTTTGGTGATGCTAACATTGCAAAAATGACGTGTTTTACATTTAAAGCAAGCTATTATAACACTACAAAAACCAATTAAATAAATTAAACCAATTAAATAACTAAATCTTTGTGACCTAAACAGTTGCAGACATGTAACTCAGTCAGTGAAGTGTTTAGACCTTCAAGATGGCAAAAAAACTCAAGAAAATAGAAAAGCACTGATGGACAGCAAAAAGCATTCAAGAGCTTCTTCAATTATTTCTCTCTAAAAAAACAACAACATTGATCAATGCAGCAATATGCAGCAAGTATCAGCTGTTGTGTGATTGAAATTCTCGTCAGACACACCAAGACTGTCTTCACTGAACCCCCCACAGCTTGAAAGGTTCACTGTAAAATGTGATATTGGACTATAAGCCCAAAGGGGAAGTACTGAATGGATGAAAAATGAATACCTCACTGAGGAGAGCCATTTTAATATCAGACACCCTTGGGGTTTCACCGTCAACTATTATTAACTAAATCTTCTTTAACTAATTAAAGATATGAGGACGAGCTTTTCATGAGGAAATTAACACCCACCAGAAGCACAATTCTCACAGATGGCTATTGACCATCCCATTCAGTACGCAACACCGTCATCGCATGGGATTTTGCCATTTATTTCTGCCTCTGAGCTATAATGATTTGAACAGTGTTCATATCACAGTGGGGTGCAGAAAAACACGGGATTTTGCCATTTATTTCTGCCTCTGAGCTATAATGATTTGAAAAGTGTTCATATCACAGTGGGGTGCAGAAAAACATTGCTATTTTGGTTGAGTAAGGGAGGCTTGTTCTTAGAGATGGAGAAGCATTAAATTACACTGCACAAGAGATGCCAGCTTGGCAAAATTCACAAGAGGGCTGAGAGGATGCGGCCAGTGAGCCACAGATGCATATAATCCTGTTGATTTCTAGGCAGCACCTCACTCACTACATGCTAATGTGATATGCAGCGCCGAGAACGAGTCATGACGATAATGTTTTGTAAGGTGACAACAGAACTTCATTTAGACAAATCAGTTCAGCTGAGAAAAAAAAGTGAAAGACAAAGAATTATATATTAATCCTTGAAGTAATGGTTTTCATTTAATTTTTATTTATCAGGAAGTTTCCATTGGGATATACTGTACAATCCCTTCTTAAAGGGAATCCTGGTCTCACAAAAATGAAATAGGCCTAATATGTGAAATTGAGTATTATACATCATCTGAAAGCTGGATAAATAAGCTTTCCATTGTTGTATGGTCGAGATACAACTATTTGAAAATCTGGAATCTGAGGGTGCAAAAATATCAAAATATTGAGAAAATCGCCTTTAAAGTTGTCCAAATGAAGTTCTGAGCAATGCATACATACTAATCAAAAATTAAGTTTTTATATATTTATGGTAGGAAATTTACAAAATATCTTCATGGAACATAATCTTTACTTAATATCCTAATGATTTTTGGTATAAAAGTAAAATCGATCATTTTGAGCCATACAATGTATTATTGGCTATTGCTACAAATACACTACTTATGACTGATTTTGTGGTCCAGTGTCACATATGTTTGTAATACACAAATTCATCATTTAGATGTTTTAAACTTCAAACCCATGCTTCTGGCTAAAAAACTAGTCCTCTATCCATAATATTGCTTTTTCCAGTGAAAAGGTTCATACTGATGGCACCCATTCACTGCAGAGGATCTATTGATGAGAAAAAGATTTAATGCTAAATTTCTCCAAATCGGTTCTGATGAAGAAACAAACTCATGTTCAACTTAGATGGTCTGAGGGTGACCACATTTTTTAGCTAATTTTCATGTATGGTGGAGATAATAGAAAAATAGTGCTCCATTTTTTTTCTTCAATTAGGCCTATTTTAGAATGAAATAAACTGCAGCTGCAGTCTAAAAGAAAAATATCACATAGCAAATCGCAAATAAACTATGAAACACGCTTCTTTGATTTAATTTGGCATTGTAATGCCACTCGTTAAACATTTTAAATGGCAAGTAGCCCCTAGAAGTAAGACAACAAGAGAATGACAAGAATAACACAGCTTTTTAAAGCCCATGGAGGATTATTTGTATGATATCTAACCTTAACCTCAGATACAACATATTACAGCCCTTACAACAGCAGCCTTATCTGCACTTAGCAGACAGAAGGTGGAAGAGAGTGTAGCAGCGGGGAATAAGTCAACCATTCAAGTACGATCACAAACACCGCAGGCCCTTGTGTTTTCTTCTGTTTGAGATAGATTACACCTTAAAATATACAAACACCACTGCAGCAGATTACTTACAAATACAAATGATCCTGTTTGCCAGCAAAGGAAGCAATGAACGAACAGGCCTGGACCCCTCTCTATTATTTACAGCATTATTTCATTTTTAACTCCCTGCCAAAGTAATGTAATCCTAATGCAATCCTGAAGCACTGATTAGACCAATTATATTTATTACATGTTCCACTGTGACTCTACAACCCCATCAACTGGTCAAAGAAAAGACTAGCGAGATACAAGAACAGTTCACATCTTATCCAGCTCATATAAGATCCCAAGTAAAATGGTCTGGCCATTAAAGCAGGCTATAATAATACTACTAATAATATTAATCTTTTTTTTTCATCTTTGAGCAATAGCACACAAACATAATAGACCATATGATTTCCCCAGAGATATTGATCAACAATAAAACTGTTTTAACCAAGTAACATTTTCAGACCTCAACAATAAAGATATATATAATGGTCTTCTCACACTAGTATTTCAGATCTTTCTAACTGATGCTTTAAAATCACTGATGTTCAATCTTTATTCCCTCTTGCAATTTTGAAAAAACCTCATCCATGTCAAACAGCTAGATAACATCAGTTTAGCGACATATGAACATCTGCAGATTTTGATAAAAACAACTTTAAAACTTGTTAGCAAAGGGTTAGAATGCAAGTCCAGTTCTATCTCATTGTACTGATATCTTCAACATATTTCAGAACGCAATAAAGAACTGAAAATAACAGGATTATAACTGATACTGTAAATGGATTATTTACTTTAAAGGTTATAATTGTTATTATTTTGTAAAACGTCTAATCAGAATTGTTTTCTAAATCAGTTTACATCATGTCGAATTATCATAATCAACATAAATATGGCATTTACCAAAAACTAAAATGACCTGTTGCCTTAAATGATCTTCTACATAGTTCAACAAGCATTATTAGGACTCTCACTCTCCTTAGGCTATTAAATCGAATAAGGACATCAAAAATTCTTTTCTTCTCTACCTGAAAATAAGTGTCTATCAGAAACATGCTTTAGGGAAAGGTTTAATGCAGCTGTTCTGCTGACATTCACAAAGTTCTGAGCTGGAAAGACAGAGACAATAATGAGAAAAAACGTCAATCTTTCTTTACACTCTGGGACTGTGACTGGGATATTTCAAAAATGATTAAGGAAGATTTTTTTCTTGGATTTTGATTGAAGAGCGCAGAATAAGACAACACAACAAAATAAATACTTCACGTAAATTAAACTTAAAGGAATAGATCTCTCAAAAATTAAAATGTACTCACCCCAGGCCATCCAAAATGTAGAAGAGTTTGTTTCTTCATCAGACAGATTTGGAGAAATTTAGCAACATCACTTGCTCACCAATGAATCCTCTGCAGTGAATGGGTGCTGTCAGAATAAAAACAACACAATAATCCACAAGTAATCCATGTCTCTAGTGCATCAGTTAATGTCTTGTGAAAAGTTGTGTGTTTATAAGAAACAAAACCATTGCTTCCAGCTAAAATATGAGTCCTCTGTCTATAATATTGTTTTCTCCAGTGAAAAGGCCATCTTGTCTAAATCAGGAGAGAAATATGCAAAGATCAAGCACCAATTGAAAACTGTCCAAAACAATTCTAAACAAATTTGTTAGTGGATTTTAATGTGAGAGGACAACAGGGAATGGACTTTTTCACTGGAGGAAGTGTATTTATGGATTAAGGATTGTACAATGGTTTGAAGTTAAAAATGTCTTAAAAATTGATTGGTTTCTTACAACATTTAGAACAATTTAGGAATATGATTCAATTGTTGTGTCTTCAGACAGTGAAGTCCTTTTGGGGGGAAAAAGAAGAAAAAAAAAGAAAGAAAATGATGATTATCCTGAGATGTTTATCCAGTGTGAGATTTATTTTCTCTGAGAAGACAGCGTATTTTGTATGGATGCTCAAATTCAATCAACCCATCTCCAGCCTCTGTGCTAGGCCCTGGAAGTCTTTCTTTTTTCTTGCTTATGCAGCAGAGAGGGATGCATGCTGGTAAACTCAGACCCATAATTCTGGGAGCTCAAGTTTTGCCGGAGGCATTCATTCCACATTAATGGTAGTTGCTGGGAGTTGGGCAGGAATGAACATAGATATTCAGCTGAAAAATGAAGCTGCTCCAGGGTTGGCTTCCTGTTTAAAGCAGAAATTACATTCCCTGACTGGACAGCTGACATGGACAAGACAGGGTGGCTATATATGTGCCATCACTGGTGCAATAGCTTCAATGACTGACCTTCAGGTCCTCTAAGAGACTTGAACTGCCTCAGAAGGTTAGACACTCTTCACTGGATGAATATAAAGCTGCTGCAGGCAGACTGCAACTCTGTGCTCATACTGGACACCTGTGGGAAAATACAAGAGCATCGTTTCTCATAAATAAATTGTTTTGTTTGTCTTTTCACTATTATTTTTGTCCATTTTTCTTTTTATCCAGGGCATACTGGATTAAAAGTTTTCCTTCTCACACTTAATTTTTTTTTCCATTTTATTTTATTATTCTATGTATATATACTGTATATATATATATATTTATTTATTTATGTTTGCAAGTTTAAGAGCTTCTCTTAAAGTTTCTGATGTTATCCACATCTCCCAGTGGTGAATACTGGTTCAGAATCATGGCATGAACTGAATAAGAATGAATACAAATTTTATATCTCGCCTTTTCTAGAGAAACATAGTTTGAAGGAATACATAGATATATATAAAGTAACATTCAATTTATTTCAGGAATATTTACTTGAAAAATACTACATTTTGTCAGACCATAGACTTTTAATGTGATCTCCATGTAATACCCAAGTAGCATAATCTAATTTCAACTGTACTGTATGTCTCATTTGAAATGTACAGGATTCGCTTAATTTAGTGCCGACAGCCATGGTAAATGTTGCATAAAGACACTGAGACATCAAGTATATATTGATGTCAAAATGGCTTTAAATGCATGCTTTTCCCCTGGAGAGCATATTTAATTTCACATTATGCCACATGTTTGTTCTTAAACATCCTAGAATTTGTCATGTTGACACCTATTTTGCCATTTCATGTTCAAGGCATTGCTTTGAATGTGTCTGGCTTGAAAAATAATTCTGACTCTTT
The DNA here is from genome assembly GCF_001515645.1 of Sinocyclocheilus grahami. Classification (NCBI taxonomy): domain Eukaryota; kingdom Metazoa; phylum Chordata; class Actinopteri; order Cypriniformes; family Cyprinidae; genus Sinocyclocheilus; species Sinocyclocheilus grahami. The sequence goes on along the minus strand of NW_015505509.1, from coordinate 1,227,139 downwards.
AAAATAGTACGTTACATATTGTACATGTTGAATGTAATTTTTATAACGTAAACAATATATATACAGTATAATTGTCTATATCAGAATGAGATTATCTACTAGTTTATCTTTGTTTTTGTACAAGACTAACAACACAAAAACATTTATAGTTAAAAAAATAATCATTCTTTATAAAAGTAGGTCACAAGCTGTTAAATCATTTTTGGAACAGATGGACGGTGGGTTTTTCCTATTACATGTCATTTGGTGACCTTAGCCTTCAAAATCCAACTTTTAAGCATATATTTAATTGCTGTCTGGCCTAAAAATAGACAAATACATGCCACAAACTACCTGCAAAATTTTTATAATTAACATTGTTATTAGCATATGATTGGCATTATTTTAGAAGTCCCTTATATAAACACATTTTTTGTGAGGGCAGTACAGTTCCCAAAACTTTGTTCATCAACATTTGAGATCCTCTGATGACAGATCTGTCATTGCTAAATGTTTATTCCTATGCCAAATATTGAAATTTGATTGCAATTTTCTCCATTCATCAGGTGACTGCTGTGTTAGTTAGTGCCACTTCACCTGGAGTTTTACTCAGCGTGAGTTTTAACCGACTCCAATCTTTTAAATCACTTTAAAACGAACTTCATGAAATTCAAATTTATTTTCAAAGTCTGGCATGTTAACGAACACATTATGCCATCTGTTTGACTTTTTGTTTAAAAACATACAGAAGCATGTCTTTGTAGCAACTTGTATATAATAACCTGATTCCAATCCAAGTTATCCAAAGCACTTGCAATCTTATTGCATTTTGGTAAGATTTCAGAGCTATTTTTGTCTTCATTAGTAAATACACTTGTAATATTTTTGGTTTTTACTCAAATACCTCTCATTAGACCACAAGATAAGAAAATAATGTAATTGATCCCTAAGAGGAAATCAGAATAATTTCACCCTTTAAGACCAAAAAGAACCATGTTATTGTTAACGAAAGCTAAAAAAATAAAAACAACTGTTTCTGTTCATTGAAATAAGGTGATAAAGAGGAGATAAAATAAAATACAAATATTATTGGAAAAAACTGCTTAAATTTAAATGAAAGTTGGAAATGTTGCCTTGGCAGCTAACTGAAAAATTACTAAAACATACATTTAAATAAATGAAAGCATAATAGAAAACAAACAAACAATAAAAATGACAAAAGCAAACAAACTCACTAAAAATTAAAACAAAAACTATTAAAATAAATACTATAATAGTATATACATAATAAAGTTGATTTCACACATATATCTTTAGGAGGTATTGTACAAATCAATGGCTGTCATTCTTCATGGCAAAGTGGTCCAATCAGTGTGTTTCTGAATGCATCCTTTCTGCATGTTGTTAAGTCCTTTCAGAAGGGACATTCCCATTGCAAACATAAATCTTCTTTAGATTGAGTGTCCAAACATATTAGATGTTAACCAAGTTTATAATGTTGTAGGACATTGCTTATTTCCTCTATTATAAGACAGGTCTTTTTTACTTGTTTGTTTGGTATGCTGGTAACCCTACAGACATTACATCATTACCATAAAGAAATTGCTGTATCACACCCCTAGAGATTCTGCTTAAGTCACTTAAATTAGTAGTGTTAGATCTGGCCCTGCTCTCTGTGTATTTAATAACTCTTTCTATTGGCCTTTCAGAGCAGTCCTCCTCTAAGCTCCAGCACAGTTCTCTGTTGCATAAAAACTCTTTTATAAGACATTATTGTATGAGGGCAAATACGCTATAAAACTGTATACTCCTTCTATGAATAATGTAACAGCAAATTCAATTTCTTTGCATTCTTTCTCTGGTTAGAGCAACACTTTGTCAAAACCTGTACTGTATGTACTATTGCTGTCATGTTTAGCATAAGAGGGCAAGCCACATTATTGTTCCCCTTTTCATCCTATTTTTGGCAGAGTATCCGTTCTGGGGTTCCTACAGGATTTACTGTAAGATATACTGCGCTTTATTTAACCAGGTGACTGAATCCCATGTGATGAACAATGTGGGACTCACTATATAGGAAGAGCTGTTAAATAGCCAATGGTCTTATGCTACTGTACATTACAGCTTTGTTTCTCGCTAGTTGGTAGCTGGTGTATAGAATGCAACAGTACCCGACTGCCCGCCCACTTTTGACTCTATAATGTAATTTACAGTGTTCTTTTGGAAAGATTTGCTGTTTCGATTCCTTTGCAGAATCATAAGTAACGTCGTTTTTTTTCCAATAAATAAATCCCCGATGGAGAAAATATATGTAATTTTTACTTTCCGAACCTGACTATTGCGCTCTACTAGGGGGTAGGATTTCTCATTAAAAAAATAAAAATAAAAAAAGTAAAAATTAAGACGTACACTGTCAATAGGCTGTACATCCTCTATCAAACAGTCACGCCAAAACTCTGTAAAAAAATTAATAAATAAAACTAAACACTAGTTTGTTTAGTGTAAATACATGCATCTCAGGAGATTTGTGTCATTTGTTTTCCATATTTTTTTCATATTGAATGCTAGGCTAATTTCATGGCTAGCATTGTATGTGTCCTAAATACAAACAGTGTAATACTTTTTAGTTTAATTTGACAGAATTGCAATGTGATTTAGGAAAAACAAAAACAAAAAAAACGAATGGAAATCTGCTACGAAGTGTTATTTACCTTGATTTTGAGTCTTTATTCTTCACACATCCAGTCTCTTCATCTCAAACATGCTCTTTGGTGGCACCAAAGAGCATGTTTTTTAACCCCTAGGACATCAAAATGAAAACTATGATCGGATTCAACCCCATTTGATTTCTCAAAATATTACCAAATATTATTTGCTGAACTATTTGTGACTACGCGGTCCCTTTAAATATTCATTAGCATAACACCATCACGTGACAAAACACGGATATGAGTAGATGCATGTGACCAGGATGCTCTGAGGGAAATGTAGGATATATCCATTAAGTTTTGTAACATGATTCAAAGAGTATTTGTCATCATTTGTTTGTTTCCTCTAAATCAAGCTGCGCTGCCCTTGGTGATCAACACTTGGAATTTTGAGAATGCAGCTAACGCAGGTGGCAGACTAACCATGACTTTACCGTGTATGAGCTCTGAGGAATGACTAGACTTTAAGCTTGTGTGGTTTCTCTCTGTAGCCTGGAGCGCGCTGCAGAAGGGCGGCTCGGTTCTGGATGCGGTGGAGCGGGGCTGCTCGCAGTGTGAGCTCGAGCAGTGTGATGGCAGCGTGGGGTTCGGCGGGAGCCCGGATGAGCGCGGAGAGACGACCCTGGACGCGATGCTCATGAATGGGTAGGCAATATATATTCAGTTCAAGTTTATTTGTATAGCGCTTTTCACAATACAAATCATTGCAAAGCAGCTTTACAGAAAATTAAGTTTCTACAATATATTTAGTAGTAGCTTATCAGTGGTGGCTGTGTCAAACTGATGTACATATGGCAGAACTATACGGTAAAACTCAGTTAATGACACACTCGTGCCGACATCAACTTTAACAGCAGCGAACCCTCCTTCCTCAATATTTCTGTCTTGTTTTCCGGTGCAGACGTCCAAAGACTCCCAAATCACGGCACATTTACTTGACATGAGCGATGAGCTAAAAGACTTAAAACAAGAAGACTTATTTAATGAGAAACTGATCAAAATGAAGTGAGTTTATCATTAAAACAAGACCAAATATCTGCCAATAGTCAGAAAAATTACATTCAAAGGGAACACAAGTTTTCATTGAGATATTTGTTCTTGTTTTTAATTTTGAGCACTTTCTAATAAAACAAGACTTCATCTGTTCAATTTGCATCTCCAGGAAATGTGTCTTGATTTAAGGATGTCTAGACATTTGTGCTGGAAAACAAGACAGAAATACGGAGGAAGAGATTCATGTTTTGCAGTGTATGCAAAGACTTTATACTCTGATTTAAGAGCTTTTTAGGCCTTCATTTGTGGAAGAAAACAGCATGAGAACAAACATTGTGTGCCTGATTTTACTTGCTTTTCCTCACAACAAGCATGTGCACATGTACACACACACACAGGCACACTCTCTCTCTCTCACACACACACACACACGCGCACACACTCTCTCACTCACACACGCGCACATACTCTCTCTCACACACGCGCACACTCTCTCTCACACACGCGCACACTCTCTC
>NW_015505509.1:1208349-1222721 GCF_001515645.1 Sinocyclocheilus grahami | reverse complement strand
CTCTCTCTCTCTCAAACACACACACCCTCCCTCTCTCTCTCTCACACACACACACACTCTCTCTCTCTCTCTCTCTCAAACACACACACACACACTCTCTCTCTCTCAAACACACACACACATTCGTGCCGAGATCAGCAGCATGATGAACTTTAGCAGCAGTGGATCCTGACACCGCTGCGGTCACATTCAACATGCAAACACACAGTACAGAAACACTGATGCAGCTCATCGCTGTGAACCTGCAGGGTTTTTACAGATGATGTGACATCATGATGAAGATGGTTGGGAAATAAAGCCGAGTCGTCAGCTGCTCAGCAGGAGTTCTGAAGACGACACATTTGACTGGCATATCCAGCAGTATACTTATCCAGTCATCCACCCAATAATATTAATCACTATACATTGTCAAACGTCCAGTTGTACTACTTTAATATATTGCATTACAAAAGCATGTAATTCGGCAGATTAACACAATTTAAATAAAAATAAATGTTTAAATAACATAAAACACACACACACATTATTTATTAACTTATTTTATTTCAGATAGTTTCCAAGGCAACATTTCTTATTTAACCTAATTTAACTGGATGTACTAAAATAACTAAAACTGAAAAAAAGAAAAATTATAATAATAAAGAATATATAGACAAACAAGAAAGACAGTGACACTTTAGATTAGGGAACATATATTCACTGTTGTTAATTACTAAACTTCTAATTTGCGTCTTATTGATGGTAAGGTAAAAATATTTTTTTTATTTTAAGGTTTTCAAAATAAAACCTAATTCAAAATCTTAACAAAAACTACAATCATATCTCTCAGTGATACTAAAATAACACTGGAAACCAGTATGTCACTGTAAATATATTGAAAATATCATGCCAAAATTTGCAACTAATATACAGTTTTGCCTTTTTGTGTTATTATATATTGTAAAGCTACAGTTAAGTCCATTCATAAAATGTGTTTGATTGCAAAAAAATAATTGAAGATACCATAAAAAGCATCCTAGAATGTTTTAATGTAGACAAAAACATTTTGCAAATATTAGTTGGAATATTATCTAAAAGTGGTTTAGTAATTACATACAGTAGGTTCTTGTTTACAGTAGTAAGGCCTAACATGAGGCTTTTTTGATCAATATACCCTGATTTGAGTAATATTTCTAATTAAGGCCTATAGGGAAGGTAAAAGTCTCATAATTAAATGAGACTAATTTTATTTATTATTCTATTTTATACATCTATGCATCATCTAATATTGTAAAAGACCTCTCTGTTCCATCTAAAAGCAATTTGCTAAATATCAGCTGTGTTTTTGTTTGCTGTTCGTCCCGTGTTTAGAGATACAATGGAAGTGGGGGCAGTGGCAGACCTACGCAGGGTCAAAAATGCTGTGGGTGTTGCCCGAGCAGTGATGGAACACACAGAGCACACCTTTATAGTGGGCGAATCAGGTAGGAACCGTACACTCAATAACCACTTCATATCTAACCAACCAATCATGTGGCTGTAGTGGTCAAGAGGTTCAGTTGTTGTTTATAGTACATCAGATAGGGGAAGAAATGTGATCACAGATGGAGTGATATGAGTATTAAAAAGGCCTCTTCAACTATTTATTTCTCAAAATTATGTACAGACACTGAAGGCCTGGACAGATTTTATATCAGCTTGAAATATACAGCACTTTACATTTTGTTATTCCATTTATAATGTTGTGCTGTTCTATTAATTCCATCTGCTCTCCAAATTAAAATGAATTATGGAGTACTAAAACAGCTTTCTTTCTCTGTGCGTGGCTGCTTGACATCCACATTACAATAAAAAAAAGTCAGAGTCAGCCTCCTGCTGTTTCATTTTTTGCTCTTTCCTGTATCTAATGTTTATTTCAAATCAGCTCTACTATGTGATTCCGTTTGTTCAAATCTCCCTTGCTATATAAAGTTTAGTAGAAAAAAACTTTTCTGTCTTCATGCAGCCACAATCTTTGCTGAAAACATGGGCTTCATGTCTGAAGACTTGTCAACTAACAAATCAATAGCTATTTTCTCCCAGTGGTTGCAGCAGAATTGTCAACCCAACTATAGAAAGGTGAGTCCCCAAAAACCAGGAACCTCTGTGTAATCATCACTCCAGGGTTTACCTTTAAAGTTCTTAAGCAACATCGGCAACTTCAAACATGGGTATAGAAGATGATCTGTGGCAGATAAACCGTTTCAATATACTTCAAATGTCCCAAACACCATTGAAAGATTTTTTTTTTTAAGATATAAAAAAATAGTTTCAGTCGGTGTTATGGTTAGAATAAGAATTCTTTGTGCATTACGAATCTTATAAAGTGTACAGTGAGGAGCAGAGAGTCATGTTTACCTCAATTCATGCAGACTTTGCTGAGAAGTTTTGGAAGGATATCAGTGCAATCACTTACAAGAAAATATGCACCGTGAAAAACAATGAATAATGCATAGTGAGATTTATGAAGAATACAGTGGTTGATACCAACATTCTGCTATTGGCACAGTCAAAGCCCTATGGAAATATCCGAAACAATCCTCTGAATACATTATTTTCTTTGTTGCTTTTTGTTCCCATACTCAGATTTAAACTAAAGAAAACTAAGATGGATAAAGCAAATCAGAGAGCAACATAAAAAATAGATAGCCTTGCTATGTAATTCTAATTTGAAAGCTTTAAAGTCATAAAAAAACACTTTGTTCTGTCCCAGATCAAAGCGTAAATGAAAGCATAAGTTTATTTTGCATTTTTATTTTACAGAATGTTTTTCCAGACCCTTCCAAATCATGTGGGCCGTACAAGCCCAAAGCCAAGCTGTGGAAGCCAAAGAATCCAAAGGGAAATTTTGACCCCAGTTCTCATGACACAATTGGTAACTGTTGATTGTTATTTATTGTAAGGCATAAAATATTTTTGAAATAATAATAATCTGGTCAGACAAAATGATCAGTCTTTAGTCTGTAAGTGCAAATTAATTTTTCTGAATGCAGACCTAGACTTGTCCACAGAGTACCAGACTCATTAGTTTTAATTTGCATCACAAAAATGAAGTATGATAAATGGACCGAATGCCTTGAGGACATAATTGAAAACCATTGCTTGATTCAATTCATTGATGCATATGATCTTAGCGTTACAGTCTTACCATAAATTCTCATTAGGAATGATTGCGATTGGTAAGAACGGACAGGTGGCTGCTGCAACGTCCACCAATGGAGCAACACATAAGATACCAGGGTGAGTATGAACACCTGTCAGTATAGTATGTCTCAACTGTCCTGTTGAAGCTAGAATGCATGAGTGTTTAAAACTGAAGAAAAACAGAACCTCAAGAACCTTGTTCACTGAGATTTAGCTTTACTGACAGAAATGGGTTTCCAGTCCCCTGTCAATAAAGCTTTAGTGAAGTATATGCATGCTGATCTGTAGCCGTGTAGGTGATTCACCAGTGGCTGGAGCTGGGGCTTATGCCGACAGCACAGCGGGGGGAGCGGCCGCCACAGGGGATGGAGACATCATGATGCGTTTCCTTCCTAGGTAATCACCAGTCTTGAGAGATTGCTTTATATGAACAGCTTTGATCAATTAAATATGTGATTCTACTGAAACTTCTAATTGAAGGCTTTTATTGATTTTATATATGTATACAAAGAAATGGGTTTCCAGTCCCCTGTCAATAAAGCTTTAGTGAAGTATATGCATGCTGATCTGTAGCCGTGTAGGTGATTCACCAGTGGCTGGAGCTGGGGCTTATGCCGACAGCACAGCGGGGGGAGCGGCCGCCACAGGGGATGGAGACATCATGATGCGTTTCCTTCCTAGGTAATCACCAGTCTTGAGAGATTGCTTTATATGAACAGCTTTGATCAATTAATTATGTGATTCTACTGAAACTTCTAATTGAAGGCTTTTATTGATTTTATATATGTATACTATTTTTTTTTTTTTCAAAGTTTTCTAGCTGTTGATTTAATGAGAAATGGAGCCCAACCCACTGTTGCCTGTAAGATGGCCATCTCCAGAATCAAGAAGTACTACCCCAATTTCTTTGGAGCAATTATATGTGCCAATACTACTGGTGGATATGGTGAGAGAATGCTAATATCTAATGTTTGTTTCTTAAAACATTTTGTGTACTTATCCTGAATATGAATAATAATAATGGAATGTATTGTCAAAACTCTTTTGTCCAAAGGTGCTGCTTGTAACAAGCGTCCTGGGTTTAGCCAGTTTCCCTTCATGGTGGTTAACCCACAGACAAACCAATCTCAGTTGCAGAAGGTGGACTGCTTTTGAATTACAAGCATTTTGTTTTATGTTTACATATTTTTAAAAGTTTGTTAATGAATTGATTGGTATATGCCTTGTGATCAATGTTCACTTTGCACTACTTAAAAAAATTAAAAAATAAACTTTTAATATATTAAAAAAAAAAAACATCTGTTGTAAGATCTTTGAAAGACATTGAGGTCTGAGATGTTTATAACTTATTTCCACTGAAACCAAAGGAAAAGATGGAAATTGGAAATGCTTTATTTCAAAATATACATTTACTTTTACAGAAGCACACACATACGTTTTCATCATCTCAACATTAAAAAGCAAGCAATGCTTCAAAAGCATTTAAAGGTTGTCATGTCCAACTCATGGATTCAGCAGCCAGGCAGAATTGAGATGCCAGGGCCGTTCTCAGCCCACTGGAAGAAATTGCATTGCTTGCCCATTTTAACTGGGCATGTGTAGAAGTTGCGGCCATTATTCGGTCCCAGTTTTAGCACAGTCTTCATAAGAGTTCTTTTGCCATGATGACACATGGGAAAATGCAGGTCTGCCCACTGTTGCAAGAATCAGAGTTGATATGAATACAAACCACAATTCTGGTTTAAGTTTCAAACTTTGAATTAGTTTCTAATTGATTTAAAAATCGAAATTGTTTTAATTTTACATAGGTTTCAAATTCAAGTTTTGCTTTCTTACCTCAAAGAAGTTACACTGAGTCTCTCGTGGCAGGGAGCAGGTGTAGAACTGCCTGCCTTTGTTTTCTCCTTCCTTGGTGACCACCCTCAGGGTGCATGGTCGGTGATGACTTTTGCAGCAAGGGGTTGTGGGAAGGGATGTGTCATTACTCTGTGTGCCCCTGCTTAGTTGTGGTGAGATATGATTGTTATTCAAAATCAGCTGTATTTATTTTACATTTTGCCGTCAAACTTCATTCAAAATGGTCATTCACCCAAAAATCATCAATTTACTTTCAATAATATTTTTGCTGATCACAAAAAAAGATATTCTAAAGAATGTTTTTGTTCATACAAAACAACCGTGAAGCAGTGACTTTCATTGTATACGCAAAAAAGATTACCCCCAAAAATGTCTTGGGTGCTCTGCAGAATAAATAAAGTTAGGTTTGGGATGACCGTGCTATAAATCATACTTGCTGGTATTCTTTGGTTATAGAATATATATATTAATGAATAGAAACATCAGCATTTCACTAATACATCTTGTCACAGGCGAAACTGCACTTGCTCACCTTGAGGATCCGATGTGTGGCATGCTTCCTCCAGACAGTCCATTTGTGGTTTTCATTCTCTTGTTAGGCTGAGTATGGTCTGCTGGAGATTCTCTCTTATAGGGCTCATTGCCTTTGAATTGCATCCCACTCACGCCATTACTGGGACTCTTCCACTGCCAGTTGCTGTGCGTGCTCAGACCCCTCATTGTCTCTAGTGCATGTGCCTGGTTAATGGCGGGACTTGAAGGAGAGTCAGGTTTTGCACTGATGCTGGTTAGGACTAGAGTGGTGGTCCCAAATGCAGTCTTACGATTCATCTTTATTTCCTGCAGGGGTTTGGTAAAACTGTTGCAGGGGTAACGGATCAGGTCTCGACTCAAAGGTGAATATTCCAGCTTTGTGGGCTCTTTAGGTACTGAGAAAAAAAGAGAACGAGTTAGATATGAACTACATTTAAAAATGTTAATTTCTGCACTAATACATGTCCGAAACTTACCTTCCGGTCTAGGGCTCATACAAGCGTCACAATACTTGTTAATTGGTCGATTGATTAAAGTGCAAAGGGAACATGCCCACTCTTCCTCCTCTTGTTTTGCCACATGATCATTGCTGCTCGTTCCTCCTTGATAAGCCCATCCAATCAGACTATTACGAGTTGGGAGTTTACTGTCAAATTGAAAAGTCAGTAACTAGATTGGATTTTTGTGTATAAATGTGTATGCGAATTAGTAGCTACGAGAGGAGGTGCAGCTCACCTAATGTTCACTTCACTTGGATCACCCGTTTGACAGCGCTGACAGTAGTATGTCATCCTACCGTTGTCTCCCAGTCGACAGACAGTGACAGTTCCACTGCACTGGCCACAGTTTGGACGTTTATACACCTTGTAATGCTTGTAAAGTGGGGATCCATTCTTTCTACACTGATTTGAAAAGTAAAAATTGAATTCAGATCTGACAGAAAAAGTAAAATTGCAAATTTATTGTCTAGAAAAATGCAAGTATAAAATACCTTATAAAATAGGAGTGTGAAATCTCGTGTCATCTTCACAAGATGGTGAACTTGTTCGCTTGTCAACTGCCTGACCTTTAAAAGCACAGAAGAATTAATTGAAAAACAACGCTCTAAAAATATTTTAAACAAGGTGTAAAATATCCACTCAACTGTACCATGCAACAGAGATATTGACTTTTTCTTGTTGGTACTGAACAAAGCAAATTGTACCTTGACAGCCGGGCTAAGGCCACTGTCAAAGAGCGCTTCGTTTTTAATTATGTTTCCTACACCAGGTAAGACGGCCTGATCCAACAGAGCATCACAGAGCATTCTCTCACTCTCTCTCTTTACAGCTTCCACCGCCTGAGAGAAACTAAACTTGGGTGAACAGATATCGAGAGCCTCCATGGCTCTTACTCTCTGCACACAGTCCTCTGAGAGTCTAGGGGAAGTAAACAGAATTATTATTCCCTGAGGAGTCAGAATCTTTGAAGGCTCAGTGTAAAAATGTAAAGAGTCAGGCTCTCTGGATCACGCTGAGTTATGATAGTCTGGAATTTAATCCGGCGTAGTGAACGTTTCTGCGACAGGGAAGTTGCCTACTTGAGACCTGCACTTGATGAGCTGACCTCTCAGATGTACATTAGGATAAAGTGCTCAACTCGGAAGGACTTTCGATGAAGATGCTATCTAATCCGGGATTAAATGTATTACTTATCCTAGAATACTTAGGAATGAAATGGAAGTTATATATAACTATTATCCGAGCTATTAGAAGGAAGTGTTACCTGATTTCTACAGTTGTGTCAAAGAAACAGACAGCATCATTGGTAAGTTGAATAACCAACACTGGGGGTTTTCCTTTCAAGTCCTTCTCCAGGGGGTTTATCCTCAAGGAACCATTCATGCCGAAGTGCAATCTAAATCAAAACACATTTGAAGTTCAGTTAAAACGATTTCACTCTTTTTATACCAATGAATTTTTTATGATCTTTTCAGGCATTTGTGATTATTGGATAAGGATTTTCAGCGATATCTGTGCTAGATTTTCATTTGTATGTTAAGTACCAATCATTTATAGATTTAAACGCCACTTTGAGCCCACCACTTTTGCCACTTTATCAATCACACAGACTAATCATGCTGGCTTGCTAGAGAGCAAACTGTACTCCAGCACTCACAATGAACAACATCTGGCCCATTAAATATTTTAAAGCACAACATAGCTGAAATATTCCATATATTACAACCCAACGCATTCTATATGAGATAAATCAGATATACATCAAATAAACACAATATTACAATGTACAATTGCACAAAAGGCTGCAAACGAACAGCGCGCATCTGAAGTGTCTCTGAAGGAAATAATGCATTATTTATCGGCTTTAAGATATCGGCCAAATTTTCTTATCAGGCCGATACCGATAACAGAAAAAATGAGCCGATATGGGCCGATACCGATATGGTGGCCGATATATCGTGCATCCCTAGTTTTTTTCATTGAGTATCTTGTGCTCATCAAGGCTGTATTTACAGTTACAGAAAAAAACTAATATTGTGAGATATTTCAATTTCTAATACTGGTTTTCTGTTTTAATATACTTTAAAATATAATTGATTCCGGAGATCAAAGCTGAATATTCAGCATCATTACTCCAGTCTTCAGTGTCACATGATCCTTCAGAAATCATTATAATATGCTGATTTATTATCAGTGCTGGAAACAGTTGTGCTGCTTAATTTATTTATGAATTTTTTTGGAAACTGACACTTTTTTCTGGATTCTTTTATGAATAAAAAGTTAAAAACAGCATTTATTTAAAATTAAAATCTGTTCTAACAATATGAGTCTTTACTATCACTTTTTATCCATTTAACTAAAAAGCTCGACCAGAAACGCATCACGTAACTGTAAGAGTAAATAATAATGATGATAATAATAATAATAACTATGCACCCATTTGTAAGGAAGCTTGTAAATGAACTAATTTCTCTATCCAATGCTGTCACGTCACGTACCAAAAGAACGAACGATTCGAAAGACTCGAGAGATGAACTAATCAATTCTGTTTCCGGCTCAGACTGCATTGGTTAAAGCTTATGGGTCTGTCACGTGATGAACGAACGACTCAAACCTGAAGACTTGTCAGATGAGGTGAGCTAATCGTAGACTGAAGACCCAGGTAAACAATTAATTAATATTTTCTGTTTATTATAGCAGTTTTGTATTGTTTGTAGTGTGATCAACGTTTGCGTTAGTAGTAGACGTGTTAGGGAAGTAACACGTAACATTTTAATTATATTTTGCTAAAATGAACCGAACTTCCCATCGCTACAGCCGTGACAGCTACTTGACCAATGAGACGAGTTTACTCGCGCGTGACTTGTATTAACAAATTTGGTCTGTTTGGAAACTTGCACCAAGAATAAAATGCAACTTTGTAATAATTTGAATCCCCGTTTCGGAACAAAGCAATCGATCTACAGGTGTGAAAGCACCCTTAATGACATCAATTTAACATTAAATTAATTTATTTCCTATACGCTCAGTTGCCCTTTAAGATATCCAAAAATACAGTCATTACAGTCAGCAACGTAATGTAACCATAAATCAGAACATAATTTCATGACTTCGGTGCTTTTCAAATCTAAACAGGGCTCTGGGAAGCAAGCCAGAAAATTTCAATCTGCCTTCATGAGGAAAGAAACTTATATTTGGTCCACAACTTCTAACAAATCAAATCACTACATACAATGATAATTTATAATAGAAAGCAACAATTGCATGTATCAATCTACCCTTATTTAAAAAAAAAAAATTTCAACAAACCTCAGAGCTCTGAAGCCAAAATACATGAAGAGCTCTTTCCCCAGTGTCTCCACCCCTGTAAACTCACAGCCCATAAAGCACTGGAAAGAGCTGCTGGTGCTGTCATCTGACTGAAAAGGAAATAAAACGAGTAAACATTCGTATGCATGTCATTTACGGAGGACTGCTATATCATCAGGTGAGCTGTCATGCACTTACTGATTTGTTGGTTTCATTTCTTCGTACGTCTAAAACTTTTTGTCCTTTTTGAACTCTTGCACGAATCTTTTCTCCATTTAAAGTGCATCCCGGACCCTCGACCATTGCGCCTTGTATTTAACAGTCCGTATATGAGCAAACTACAAGCAAATCAAAAAGATCGCTAATGTTGTACGTTAGGCGAATATGGAGTAGAAAGACCCGCCTGATGATTCAAATCTGCGCATGCGCCGTGGTCGACGCGTCGGAAGCGGTCGGAAGTCGTCACGGTGTTGAAACTAAGTTGCTAAAGCTTGTCTATACTTTCACAATGCACTGGGTCAGCTGGCCAATCAGAGCAGACTGCGCTTGTCAGAAGGAGGGACTTTGTAGAAAACTAAGCGTTTGAGAGAGGCGGGGCATATAGTACCTACAATAATGTACAGTATTTGAAAAATAATGTGTTTTTTGAACATTAAAGCATGTCAACATATTCTGTTACACCAAATACACAAAATAATGATCTTTAAAAAAGCATCATATGACCCCTTTAATATATATATATTTTTTTTAAACTTGTCTATACTATCTCAGATTCCTTTACCTGCTTATGTGAGTTTTTGGAATAACATATTTAGTGATATAGAATGGGAAGAGTTTTGGCTTCTTCGACAAAAAATTATTCTTATCTAATAAAGTTGTTGAAGTCTCTATCAAAATTATCCATAGTTGTTATCCGGTAAATTATAAACTTGCTAAATTTAACAGTAGCATTTCCCCCAATTGCTCCTTTTGCCTTCAGTCTGAAGAAACAATCAATCATTTGTTTTGGGACTGTGCTTATTCTAAAGTGTTCTGGGTTGACTTTTCCAATTTTGTTAACAAATATTTATATCCAAACTTTTGTATAACCCCAAAAATTGTGTTTTTTTGGTTACTCTTTGAATTTAGACCCTTCTCACTGTAAATGTATTATTAATCTATTGCTATATCTTGCTAAATTTTACATTCATAAGTGTACATTTTCAAAGAAAACTCCCTACTTTTTATTTTCAGGAAAGATTTTGATGTGTATGTAAACTCTTTAAGAAACTCTAATAATTCTATTGCATGTAAGACTCTTTCATGGTGTAAGTCTTATAAGCTAACATAGTATGCTTTGGAGTATTGTTTGTAAACCTTATTGTCTTTTGTTCTTACTTGTCTTTGTAATTGTATTTGCTGTTCTTCTATTGCATGATAAAAAAAATAAAAATAAAAACTTGTCTATACTGCTTATAAGAATATATAACCTGTTTAACAGTACCTTCGTATAAACTTTGATCAGAAAAACGTTTTTTTTTTTTTTAATTGGTATGATTTTATAATTTAAGTACATTCATGTGAATATATTTTTAGGGCAATATTATGCAAACGATTCCATTAAATAACGAGTTTTTGCTCAGTGAAAATAGCATGTTTTCCCTGAATAAACTGGTTGAATAAACCAAAAGATTTCTTATATTCTGGGTTAATGTTTATAAAATTACACAGGCTACTACACAGGCTATATATGTTTAGAACCTTCCTCATATCTTCAGTGAATTTACAGTCAAGTGTAGACAGATGTATTACTTTACTTCTTGAGTTGCTGCACATCATTTCAGTCAGTACTACTTTTTGTAGGCTATTCATTTGGATAACATAAACATGAAAAGGGTTTAATATTTTGTATTATATTGAATTCAACTGCTTGTTTGTGTACAGGTGAAAACCCCCTTTACTGGCTCCAGTGAGAAGGTCCATGAGAGGACAATGTTGTGAGTCGTCCCCCCCTGACGATGGCCCTGGCACAGGTAAAAAGTACTCCAGAACTGTGGCCATGCAAATGTCATAATCTTGTTACCCAACATCATATTGTAGCCTAAATTAACTAAATCACATCTATTTTTTATATTTTTCACTGAATGTAGGGATGCATGTTCATTTAAATATAGCCTACACTACTACCATTTAAAAGTTATTTTGAACAGAAAATAATTATTTTGTATGGCAGGGATGCATTAAATTGTTCGGAAGTGACAGTAAAATATTTCTGTTTCAAGCAAATGCTGTTCTAAGCTTAAAAAAACAAAAACAAATAAGAATATACAAATAAGAAAAGACTGAAGTAATGGCTGCTGAAAATTCAGCATTGCCATCACAAGAATAAATTACATTTTAAAATATATTCAAATAGAAAACAGTTATTTTAAAGTGCAGTACTACTGAACAAGCTCTGTATTTTTGATCATATAAATGCAGAATTGGTCAACATAAGACAGGTCTTTAAAAAAAAAACATAAACACACATGTATGTATATATTACAGTCAACTGTGCTATAATTATTTACACTAGTCATACTGTATGGACTACTTGTATAGGCTTTAATGGAGACTGGCAGATGTAATCTACGATTGTTTGTCTTTATCATTCCATGGAAACGAAACACAGCATACAGGTGTAAAACAATACAGAATTTTAAAACAAACAAATGATATCCAATTCTTACTTGAGCTGCAGTAAGGACCCAAGTGCGTGGGGGGTGCTGTTTGGGTGGTGTACAGCAGTGCACTCTGCTTATCCTGCCACAAAACATTCTTAACACAGCCATGAGAGAGACCACTGAGGAATACAGGCCATTCGCAGCACAGCTGTCGAATGTTTACCTCACCATCCTCTCCCTCTTCTGCTTCAAACTTTTCGTTAGAATTACCCTTAATCTACTCGCACACTTCTACATCATCAAAGGCAACCGCAAGGAGGCTGCCCGGATTTCAGCTGAGTTCTATGATAATGGTCAAGGGCATGGTAAGTAGAGCATGCACTTACATCACTGCACACCACTTGGGTGGCAGGAGTGTGGATTTAATTTCCTATTGCCAGCGTTTGCCCTTTATGATGGGCCGTTTGCATGGATATATATGGAACATGGGGAATATTACTGCAGTGTAGCTTTATTTATTTATAATAGCTGTCATTGCATGTGATGAGGACCACAACAGGGAGTTCAGTTTTTCATTATGGTATTTTAGATATGCTTTTCAAACACTAAACAGTTCGGGAAGTGTCATATCTGCATTCCAAAGCACATTCTTAAGATTCATATATTTGAGCTTCAGTACCTACGATCACATGACCACAGATCCTAAACATGCAACTTCAAGCACATGGAAGTTCACTAAATGTGCTTGCGACACGAAGCCCGGGAATGGCTGCCAGGCTGCTGTTTACAGTGTTGTATAAATAGAATTGAGGCCATGCACCCCCCTCCCCTTTGACTATACAAGAAACAGTTATCTTCAGTCTATCAAGCGCTTGTGCAGCCAGACGCATGTCTGCTGGATTTTGAGCAATGCAGCCGGGCCGTATAAACAGCAGTGAGGGCTTTTGGTGTAAACAAGTTGTCTCGCAGAGCATCTCAGAAAACAGCTTCTCCAAGTTTAAGATCAGGGAGAGAGGAACAGAGACGGGTGATAGTCACAGGGGATTGCCATAGTCTGGCTTTTACTAAGCAACTTAAGTAGGGCAACATAGATAAAAACACCAGACAGCTTCAGTGACTCTTTTAAAGCATTTTTTTAAGAGAATGATATAAGGAGGAAACATTTTCCTGAAGGGACACAAGCTCTGTCAAAGTGGAAGTCTTGCTGAGCTGGTTAACCAGCCAAGGTTGGTGCTTTGATATGTTTCGTGTGTACGTGGACCGACTTACAATATAATGAGTGCAAAAGTGAGCTGTGTTCTTGAATTAATTGTTCTTGAATGTGAAGCTAAGAAGGAAAATCGAAAGATACAGATTTGCGTGGCGGTTCAAACGGTGTCAATAGAGAGCTGGTTTATATTTTGGACTTGAAGGATAATATTATACTATATTTGAGTGAGTGATGAAGGGAGGTGACGATGATGGTGACGTGTGGAATGCATCAGCAGTTATTCTGGATATTGACAGGTGTATCAGCTTTTGGGATACAAAATCCCATTTACATCTTAAAATAAGGTTATTGGACTTTTAATTAAAAAAAAAGTAATGATAAAATTAATTAGGCATTTGTAATATACAAAATATTTAATATAATTTTTATAGAAAAAAATTAAATGAGAAAAATCTGAATTCAATTAGAAAATTAAATGAATGCAAAATAGAAGGATACATATTTTAAAATTCCAAAATTTCCTGTTTGGCAAATTACTGTTTTTATTCTTCTCCAGGGTCTTGGGCCGACCGCTCTGCTCTTCATGATGCTGCCAGCCAAGGACGACTGCTGGCTCTCAAGACCCTCATTGCACAGGTAGTTTCTCATTTAAATGACCTTTAGTTGAACTGTAAGATAAGAAATACGTAATTGTATTAATATGTGTAGTATTTATATCTCGTCGTCACATGCACTCTACCGGATAAATAATGCAATACACATTTAGTGTAGAGGTGAACGCTGTAATCCATCATGCACGCTAGTGAAGGGCATTGCTGCCACCATCTGGAATAAAAGAATCCTACACATTCTAATGCAATATTCATTTCTCTTAAACTGTCCTCAGGGCCACAGCGTGAATGTGCTGACAATAGACCACATTAGCCCTCTTCATGAGGCCTGCATAGGGAGCCATGTTGCCTGTGCCAGAGCCCTGATAGATGCTGGAGCCAACGTTAGTCTCTGCAGGGCTGATTGGTAACACTTTCATTTCACAGGTCGTGATAAGCAGGCTAGGCTCGTGTTATTGAGTTTAGCATTTTTTAACACAGTGGAAGATTTTTGCTTTATTACACTGAAATATGATGGTGATGATTATTATTAAATATATCTATTAAA
>NW_015505509.1:1190468-1208108 GCF_001515645.1 Sinocyclocheilus grahami | reverse complement strand
TATATATATATACATACAGTATATAATCATAATTTTCTTTTCTTTTGTCATGATTATATTATATTTATTATATTATTGATGATGATGATTATTCATAATATGTCTAATGAATTATTAATTCTAGAAATATCTTTTTATTTTTATATAATCATTATATTTTCTTTTGTCGTTATTATATTATATTATATTTTATGCATTAAATAATATTATATTTGTTTTTTATCTATCAATTATTTTTTTAAATGATCAATTATTAATTAATTATTAATTCTACACTGAAAAAATTGTGTAGTTTAGAAACATTGTTCACCCAGAAATGGCTAGTAAATTGAAAATGGTATCTTTATTTTTTATATTGATATAATTTATTTTGTCATTATTATATTATACGGTATTATATTATTCTGTTTATTTTATCTATTCAATTATTAATTCTAATTAACTATTAATTCTAGAAAATGTTATCTTCTTATTTTTAATTTTTATATATAATCATTATATCTTTTATTTTGTCATTATTATATTATTAATATACTATATATATTATATTTTTTATCATTATTTTTTTAATTATTTTGTCTATTCGAATACATGAGTTACAGCAAACCCTTATAATCTGGTAAACACTTAAGCCATAAAACAGGGGATAAAACATTTTGTAAACATTTGTGTTCAGCTGTTGCATTTTTCATATAATTTCATGACACATTCTGTTCTTGTGTCTTGTATTCTATGTCTGTGTGTTCAGGTTAATGTGACAACTATAGATGGAGTGACTCCATTGTTTAATTCCTGCTCAGCTGGCAGTTTGGAATGTCTAGAGCTGCTTTTGCAGAGTGACGCCAGACCAGAGGCCCTGGCTATATGCCAGCCTTCACCCATCCATGAGGCAGTCAGCAGGGGTGGGTATAAGACTGGCATTATAGTACCATAGTCCTGCACAAATCAAAATTAGCCCGACTTAGCCGACTTGCTAATAGACTCTCTTAAGTTTTTAATATGACATGGCTTTATGGTCTCGTTCAAAGGCCACAGCAAGTGTGTGGAGGCACTGATTGCTTGGGGTGTGGATGTGGACTATGAAATTCCTCACATGGGCACTCCTCTCTACAGTGCTTGTCGATGTCAGGAGTACTTATGTGCCCGCAAGCTGCTCGATGGAGGTGAACAAGTCCAAATTCACACTATTAACTAACTTTGCTGACAAGTAGGGACAAACAAATTTCATGACAATCTAACTATAATTTTTCAAATTTAGCGGATGGTCAGTTTGACACAACCAGCCTGAAATTACAGTTACGTTTCACAAGACTTAAGTACATAAAAAGTAGATTCATTTTAAGATGGAAAATGCTGAAAGTAACAATAAGGTGGAGTTCATTATGTCTAACCGCTCTGACAGATTTAGTGAGTTCATTCAGAGACTGAATTAAACCAGTTAACATGAGTGAAAACGGTTCATAAAAAGAATCGACTCAAATGACTCTTTTAATCGCATCACAGAATGCAAATTCTGCAAATTCATGTTCACAATTCAGGTTCAAACAATCAAACTTGATTTCAAGACACTTCATAAAAGCTAGGCAATTTGTTTTAAGTGATATATCACCCACTCCTACAGGTAGATCACAGTTGTGCTTAATATTTGGAAAATAACCTATGCTGTGTTACTATGTCACAAAATTGTCACCATCACAGGTGCAAATGTGCAGAGAGGCACACATTTGGAGAGTCCTCTTCATGCAGCAGCCCAGAAAGACAGTATAAGCATAGTGAAGCTCCTGCTAGAATTTGGGGCAGATGTAAATGCACGCAACCTGGAGTATAAGCGGCCCGTGGAGGCTGCTCCTCCAGGGAGCCTTACAGAGGGATTCCTATTGATTTATGAAGGTGAGTTACATGTGCAGCAGTATGATAGGCTCAAAAGTCACTGATGTTTTGACTTTTACGTGTATTACTGCATCAGCTTTTATCAGTATTGTTTCATTTACAGCGACACCCCGTTCTCTGCGTCAACTGTGCCGTCAGCAAATCAGGGAGAGTTTGGGACGTTCCCGACTGCACCTTCTACCACATTTGCCCCTCCCTAAAGCCATGAAGAACTTTATACAATATAGATAATGTCCTTATGTTTGCTTAGTATTACTGTATTGACTTTGTGTCTGTGGTCTGATTTAACAAGAATATGCCAGTGATGGTATATAAATAAACTTGTGACTGGTACCCAATTTTGTTTATCTTACTTTAATAAATAAAATATAGGCCTACACACAAATTAACGATGGTTTTGTTACACTGACCATAGTTTAACCATGGTATTTGTAGTAAAACTGTGGTTATACAAATGGTAATCAATATGGCAAAAAAACATATGGTTACTACACTTTTACTACAATAAAACCATGGTTAATTTTCGCAACGTTTGTTAGACTTGAAAATATCTCATTCCAGTGTACCTTTAAAGGGATAGTTCTCCCAAAAAAAAAAAATTGTCATGATTTGCATCAAGTTGAATGTTGGTAAACAGTTGAAAACAGTTGACGGTAGCCATTGACTTCCATAGCGTAAAAAAGATCCCAGTAGGTCGAATGTTCTACAAATCAAACATATGATCTGCCAGCAGGTGGCAGCACATCAATTCCAGCGCGTGTCGTCAGTAAGCTTGTTTCCATGCGACTGTAAACAATGAACCGAAGGGGCTTGTCTTTTTCCTCTAACAAACAGGCTGCTCCTCGTTTCTGTCTTTACTTATAGTAAGAAATGGCCTATTCGCAGTCCCCTAAGAAGGCTGGTCTACCACGAGAGGTTTTGAAATGGCTGCAAAGTCTTGAATTATCGTTTTTCCCAAAAAACGTGCGCAGGTGAGTAACGTTAGAGAAGATGCCGTAAATCCCAAAAACTTCAGCCATTTAGGGGATATCAATATATTTGTACTTGTATAAAAGCTTGCAAGTGCTGTGTAGCTAGTTGGTTTAGTTTTCTAATCAAATACAATAAATATTCATTTACAATTCCCCACTGAGTACTCTATTTCGCTGTTTAGTCAACATCCGGCGATTTTGTTCATTTTGAATAAAATGTTAATATTTAACATCTGGTTTCATGAAAAATATAACAAATGTGGTTCAAAAATAAACAAAATTGAAAGGACTTTGAATTACTACTAAATATGAAATGTACTTACATGCCTTGTTGTCTTTTGACCAAAGAGACCTTTCCAATGGATACCTAGTGGCAGAAATATTTTCCTGGTACTTCCCAAGGGATTTTCATATGCACTCCTATGATAATGGAGCTTCACTGGCTGCCAAACAATCCAACTGGTCCCAGATTGAGAGAGTGAGTTTGATACAAGAAATTATACAAGTGACATGAAATATCTGATCATTTATTTTCATGATATGTTTATTGTGCTTTGGCCTATTTTTCTTAAACCATGCCAGCTTAATAAAGATCTAGCCGTTTAATAAGGATATTTTCTGTAATATACCTTTGGTTGTTTAAAAGTTTTTTGAGAAGCAAAACATCAGTCTGATGAAAGAGGTCATAGATGGCACAATCCACTGTAAACCTGGAGCTGCAGAGCTTCTCGTGCAAGAGATTTACACCTTCCTGACCAACAGAAGGTGAGCTTTCATATGTACTTTCTTTATGCATTTTTCATTCCCATCAGATAATGTAAATCAAATATTAGCCAAATAGCCCTTTAGGCATTGTTTTCAAATACTCACATTTAGTTTTTCTCCATTCTGGTATATAAAGCCCTCTTTTAATTTTCAAAAGACACAATTATGTTCAAATGAAAGGGAGGATACGTTTTGCAGGATGGATATGTAGGCCTAATTCCGCTTCATCTGCATGTACATGCTTTAGGTGTGTAAAACAAATATACAAATTTGCTTGCAGCCATGATTTTGTAATGCGTTACATATGCTTCAAAGGTTAAGGACTAATTAATCTCACACCTTGTCTACATTTGGCTCGTTTTATGCTTCCTGTAGGATCCAGACCATCCAGAAGGTGGAGCAAGGCTTCACAGATAAGGCTTATCAAGACCAGTTGCCTATGGTGGCTCGAGCCACAGCCTCAGTGGCCATAAAGAGCAACTTGAGTCTCAGTGAGGTTATAGCTGAACCAAACATCATCTCCAACCAGCGCAAGGTCCTTGCGATCATGCACAGACACATAGAACAGAGAAAAGAGGAGAGAACACAAGACCCAAGTGAGTAACACACCATAAATTTCTATTTGCCCTGAGATTTGTATGTCTTGGGGAAGGATGCTTTACTGTAGAGTATATTTCTTTGACTTCTTGATAGAACGATTCAATGTTAAGCCCACTCTTGGAGAACAGGCTGTCAGATTGCCTCCGCTGTTCGCCTACCAGAGCGAGCCAAACCTGCAGATGAACACCAGTCAAGCAGCTTGTTAAGTTCTTGGCTCTACCTTGCCAACAAGAAGATGAGACATATGTAAGCCAACAGTCTAAATAGTATCTAAATTTTAACAAACCATGTTGTTGTTGTTGTTTTTTGTTTGTTTTTTTCACAGAGCAGTATCACAAAAGCTCCTCAAAAATTGCACCTGGCAAGGCTATAAACTATTAAAAGTTTGCTAAGATAAACCCTTAGTGCTACATACACTGCAATGCATGGCAAAACATTTCAAACTGTTTTGCTTACCCGTTTAATTAAAAGGAACCTATTCGAAAGAATAATTAATTAATAAATTACTTGTTCTGATTCAAAACAGGTGAGAGAACAAGACACAACATTTAAAACATTTCTAATGTTGTCGAGAGTATTAATGTTACCACTCTACTTGAATAAAATACTATTATGATTAAAATAGCTTTTCTGTTGAAAAGAATTAAGATATAAATCCTTGCTATCAAGAAATGTCATTAATCTACAAATAATTGATTATCGGCACAATAGCAACACTTTTGCCCAAAATGGTTTTTATTGTTAACTAAAACTAATAAAAATTGATTTTGTTAATTGAAATTAACTGAAAATAAAGCTGAAAGTGAAATGACATAAATATTAGATTTAAAAAAATGTAAATGTTTTTTTGAAAATTAGAAATGTTGCCTTAATAACTAATTGAAATAACTTAAGTTGAAATACTAAAATTACTAAAACTTAGACTAAAAAAAAGCTAAATCTAGTTAGAAACATTAAAAAATGACAAGCACATAACAAAATTACTTCTAAAATTAATCTAAAATTAACATAAATATAAAAAAACTCATAAAAATGTTAATAAATACTATAATAGTATATAAATAATACTAAAATATACTGCTGCCCAACATGAGTCACAAGTGTATTATCATTGTTTAAATATATTGTATTTAGGGAATGTTTGTCTTCTTTATGTGCAGGTTCTGTGGCATCTGGCATCAGAAGCAAATTGGAGGCAAATTATGAGAATCTATGTTTAAGGTAGATGTCTTACAGAGGTCTTCAAAGCACATTTCAAAATGTGGCCCTAGAAATTTAAGCAGAAGATTCATTCGCACAATAAATAAAAACCAGTCTAACAAGCATACACATCAGTGTGCAGGCTGCTTTTGTTGTCCATGTTTAAATAGAACACAGACTAAAAATATATATAAAAATCCACATTTATTAGCTTCTAAAGGCTTGTTGTTCTGATTGGCATTGGATTTTAATTCTCTACACCTTACAGGTCAACAAATCTATTATAATGAAATGCATATTTCCATCTCTTGTGATATTCAAGTCACAGATTTAAAGTGTAAACAATTAATATTTTTCAGAAGAACTGCTTCTTGTAGTTCAACCAAAAGTTGGTATCAGTTCGATAGATTAATATATGTGTATAATCATTTTAATTCTGATTTCATCCATAGCTCTTATTAAATGTGTGATGATATTTGAATCAATTAAGTTACTAAAAATTATTTTTCTGCTCCTTATGATTTGATGTTTCTATGGCTTTTTATGGGACGGCTTGGGTTTTTTCTTGTTGTATAAAAAGAGTAGTCTGGACATTTTCCTAAAAATCTCCTTTTGAGTTCCATGGACAAAAAATAAATCATGTAGGTTTAGAACATCATCTGAGCTTAAATTGAACATTTATCAATTAACCCCAGTAGCTCTTAGGCCTTCTTCAGCCTGTTGTTGCATCTCTGTTATCTCTGTATTGAGATAGCTCGGTTTTAAATGAAAGGCACAGCATGTTCTCTTCTCCGCTCCACCTAAGACCCACTGCAAATTAGATATTCATTTAGCAAACTCACTGTGAGACAGGCAGGATTTAGGCAAGTTGCCCGGGTGCTTGTTTACACCCTCTGCCTCTTTTACTCTGTTTCTCTCTGCGTTGTACACACACAAACACACAGTGTCACACAGTCCCTTTCAGTCTCACACACAGACAAACACTCTCACACGCTCAGTGCCTCTGTCAAACATAAAGAGTGTATCTGCTGTGTTACCATGCATCTTTCAGACTCAATTCATAGCATAAGGTTGCCATGGATATCTAAAGCAAGCATACTGCTTTTCATCAATGTGCCTAGAAAATAACTTTTTAGACCACCTCGTCTCTCTCACGCTCCCTCTGTTTTTCTCACCCTCCTCCCTATTACATGCTTATGCTGTTTTCCATCTGAAATGGGCATTTAAAAATCCAAATAATAGGCTTTGTGCGGAATAAAATGCCATGAGGTGCGAATGACCCTGAATGCAGTCATTTAGTCATTAGCATAGCTGAGATGTTACTGAATCGGTGTCTACTCTCAATGATTTGACAAACAAATGATTTTTTTAGGGACATTTTCTTTCATTCATTCAAAGAGTCATCATTTACTCACCCTCATGACTTCTGTGGAACACAAAATATATTTGAAAAATGTATTTTGTATGAACTATTAGTGTACAGAAATAACCCCCAAAAGTGTTTTTTGACCACTAGGCAACCAACATTTGTACAAGTGCATCTCAATAAATTAGAATGTCGTGGAAAAGTTCATTTATTTCAGTAATTCAACTCAAATTGTGAAACTCGTGTATTAAATAAATTCAGTGCACATAGACTGAAGTAGTTTAAGGCCCAATCCCAATTCTACCCCTTACCCCTTCACTTTCCCCTTCTCATTCATTTCGCACGTTCACGTGAAGGGGTAGGGGTGTCTCAATTCTCTTTTGGCTGGAGGGGGAGGGGTAGGGGTAAGGGGAAGGGCCAGATAGCCCTTCAAATGAAGATTTTTCCGGACCTCACTTCAAATGAAGGGGTATGATAAATTTCCCCGCACATGGCAATATGGCTGCCCGAGCAAGCAGAGAGTCCCATAAATGTAAGTATTTTTTTTTGCATATATAAGGATTTTAATAACATAATAATTTGTTTTATGTTGCATTCAATCTTGTGTTCATATGTACAGTTATGTTCTCCGAAAAAACGTTTGCAAAAAATCGCTATAATAAATATTCCATAACATATTTTATTGATACCTGCTGATTTGACAACATAAGTAATAGCCCGGTGGCAGGTAACTTATCTTTTACCGCACGTCTGATCAATGCATTGTTTTTATGTCCATGAATACGTGAATATGATGTTAACAAACAGTGCTTTCAGTTTTCATGCTTATTTCAACATTATCCATCAGCATTGTATGTTCTGTATCAACCAGGGACGCCTGAGGAAACCCGAAGGCTCATACGTTTTCGTGCTGAAAATGAGCAGTGTTTCCTGAAATCCAAATATAATGCAACAACTTTGGGAGTGAGTAATCTGTTAAACGTTGTGCTTGTGCCTGATTACTGTGAGATATGTGCACTTCAGTACTGTTCATTTTGGTTAAATGTTACAGGACACTAATAAAATAATTGGGTTTGGAGGGAAAAGTGACTGGCCAACAAGCATCAAAGAAGTGGGAGAATTTAAAGAAAAAATATTAGGTAATCAGTGTGGTGCTATGAAAACCTTTAACAATCTAGACAGTCATTTCAGTACATGCTTTGTATTATCCTTGTAAAATGCACACTTTGAGAAGAAGTAATTTCTTCTAATATTTGTCACTTTCATAGTCTACATTAAACTACATTTTACAGTAATAATTCTATTATATTATTATTAATATTCTCCTTGTGTCTTCTGTCAGGCCCAAAACCGGTTCTGGAACAGATGCTGGAGAGGTAACAGCTTCTACGTGGCAGTATTTTGAAGAAATGCACAAGGTGTTGGGTTCCAGGCCTTCTGTGGACCCTCCTGTGGTGGTTGCATCATTCACTGACGAGGAACCCATAACAATCCTCATGGTAATGTTTTAAATACACTGCATAGCATATAATCCTACTATTTTTGTGATCAGGAATTTTATTATTGTTGTTTTGATGTTAATGTACATGTTTTTTGAGAAGAACTGTAGTGACATATATAACTTATTACCCATTTCTGGACTGTACATGTGTATATCGTCTTGTTCTCCTAGGTCACTGTTGAACCCAGTGGAAGTACTGCTGCCAGCACCATAGGAGCCTTCTCATCTTTGCAAAATACATCGGAAGAGACAGCCTCTTCTAGTGCAGCATCCACCATGGTGATAGCAAGCCCCCCAACTCCATCACCAAAGAAAAAAAAGAGGAAAAGTAATCCCGGTTTGGATTTTTTTAGTAGAAGAGTCCCAAAAGGAGCAGAATCGCCACGAAGAGAGCGAGGCCAAGACTGAGAGGTTTTTGAATCTCGAAAAAATGATAGACAAATTGTAGTTGTCTTTCATGTGTGTTTCAATTTTTCAATTTCTTACAGTTCATAGTTTTGAAATTTGCACTATTGTTAACAAATTTCCTTGCATAACTGTATAGGTGTGTTGTTTAAATGTTTTTATACTTTTAATAAAAAATTTTATATGATGTTTTGTTTTTTATGATTATTTACCGAGTTTTTATATATTCGAGTGCAATATTTTTGTTTGATGTGACTGGATATTATCCTACCTCCCTATACAGATGTTTATACATTTGAGGCAATAAAAAGCAATATTGCTGTTTATTAAAAGAAGGTGTTTCAATATCAGTAACATACATGGAAAAGACACAGAATACCATGCGATATGTATGAAAACACTTTATTGCAAACAACACACACAGATAGAAAAAGGTAGGAATAGCATCTCCAATAATTAACTAATATGAAAACTGTTTTAAAATGGGAAACATAAAAAATAAAAAAATTGGAGTACACCTGTATGTCTGGATCATGTTCACGGGGCTTGCACAATTCCTGAAACTAGAGCAGCCAGTCTATCCCTTGTAGCATTCCCAGAGGTTTCATTGGATGTCAGGCCTTCACGGGGAGGATGGAAGTCAAAATTGTCCCTTGAAATGTCGGCATCTGGCTCAAGCATATCTCCATTGTCCAAACATACATTGTGCAAAAAGGCACAGGAAGCAATGACCTGGGGTGGAAATGTTGGTTTGACTTCCAGGGTTCTGAAAAGTGTAGACCTCCATCTCGTTTTCATCATGCCGAAAGCCCTTTCAGTTATGCTACGGGCCCTTGAGTGGTAGTAATTGAAGCGGCCCTGGACTTCTCCATTCACTGGCTCTTTATAGGGTGTGATCAAGCAGACTGGGGTGTCTAAACAGGGATAGCCTCCATCACCCAGAATAATGTACGCTGAAGGGGGATGTCGTTGTGCCCTATAAAATGAACTGTTTTTCAATATTCGTGTGTCGTGAATTGACCCCGGATAGCCAACAAAAATGTCCAGGAAACGTCCGCTGGAGTCACATATTGCTCGCATGTTAATGGAATAAAAGCCCTTGTAGTTCAAATAGTCAATTTGGTGCCGCATTGGGGGTTTGATCCTTATGTGGATGCCATCTATTGCTCCAACAATGTTTTTAAAGGCAGGGGTTCTTGACAGTTGGACGAATCCTTGCCCCACTGCCTGTAGTTCCTCTGCTTGTGGGAAGGAGATGGCTTTGTTCAGGTTTACCCATATATTCTGTGCCACTCTGTAGATTACGCGGTGGACTGTAGCTTTTGGCACATTGAAAACACTGGACACTACCCGATACGACAGTCCACGTAGATTAGAGTTTCCAACTGATGACCCCAGCCATGGTTCTGTTCTCTTTGTAAGAGCCTTTGCAAAGCATTCAATGCTCTTCTGCTCAGGCGGAAATCCTGCTTCAGCTCTAACTCCATGTCAAGCCACAACTGCAAGATGGGCACTTTACGATTTAAAATGCAGTATGTTACTGGACTGCCAGCCTGGGAAAAAAATAAGTTCACATCATTATTCTGAATAGTACAAACTTTTACTACATCTGGGGGCATGTCCTCTCCCCCAAAACAAAGCTCACAACCTTTAAGAAAATTGACTATGGTTTTATTATAGCCTAGTAAAAACTTTTTTTTTTTACGTATTGATTACCATTTGTATTACCACACAAACACCATACTTTAACTATCGTTTAGTAGAAAAACCATGGGTTTTAATGTTTAACATGGTATAACTACAATAACCATGTTTTTCTGAATTTATTCGTTGTAAAACCATGGCAAATTTTTATAGGGGAAGCTATGGTGCAAACAATAGATGACGCGTAACTTCAAAGTGTCATTCAGTCGGATAAAATATGTAAACATTTCACACTGTAAACGCATATATGGATACAAACATAGGTCGGTAACTCCAACAGGTTCATATAACACCACAAAATACAAGTCCACTAAAGTTTTATATATTCCAGCTTTTAACGTTATGTTGAATACAACAACACGTTTTTGCAGCCATCATACATGCCATAAACTGATCCTCCAGCAAACATAGGCGTCGAACACATCGTTGTCTCCTTTGTCTTCTGCGAAGTGCAGAAGACAAATGCAAAAAAATAGCTGTAACCCACACAACTGAGATCACTGTAGCTACCGACGGCATCTTGGAAGTTTGTGATAAACATCGGCGCATTTTCTTTGACATAGGAGTTAGCGACGACGTATGATGACGTGTAACGGTGTAGTAGTGGTGTCCCATTTCTTAGGGGAATATTTTCAGCCCTACCTCTTAACACTCTGTTTCAAGGGGCAAGGGGAAGGGTATAAAATAGAATTGGGATTGGGCCTAAGTCTTTGGTTCTTTTAATTGTGATGATTTTGGCTCACATTTAACAAAAACCCACCAATTCACTAGAGCCCCTACCAAGTATTGAGTACATGTACAGTAAATTAACATACTTTCCAGAAGGCCAACAATTCACTAAAAAAATTTTTTTTATTGGTCTTATGAAGTATTCTAATTTGTTGAGATAGTGAATTGGTGGGTTTTTGTTAAATGTGAGCCAAAATCATCACAATTAAAAGAACCAAAGACTTAAACTACTTCAGTCTGTGTGTACTGAATTTATTTAATACACAAGTTTCACAATTTGAGTTGAATTACTGAAATAAATGAACTTTTCCATGACATTCTAATTTATTGAGATGCACCTGTATATGCATTACATCCATCTACTGTATATACAAAGTATATTGGTTTAGATTGGTTCATTAAAGCAGTCAGTGGTCAAATATATTGTTTTAATAAACCAAATGTTTTCCATGGCAGCCTACCAGTGCTACTTTCACATCTCATATCACTCTGCGCTCTCTCTTGTCATTGGTGCCTTCATGTGACTCAATGTGGCGACATATTGTTGTAAAAAATGGCCTTGGTGGACTTCTGTATTAGTGAGCCTTTAAAGAATGGTTAGAAGCTCAGTAGTCTTCAGTTAAAGTGAGAAAATGAAAACAGCACTCTGAATAGCAAGGAACTGGAGAAAAAAGTTTTTTTGAAAGAAGTCTCTTATGTTCACCAAGGCTAAATTTATTTAAAATACAGTAAAATGCAGTCAAATTATCAGATTATCAAATTACATTCATTTGAAACTGGTTCAATGTTTTCTAAATTGCAAGTGTTTTCTTTTTGAATGTATTTTAAAACATATTGATGATGCAAAGCTGAATTTTCAGAACCATTACTCCAGTCTTCAGTGTCACACGATCCTTCAGAAATCATTTGAATATGCTGATTTGCTGATCAAGAAACATTTTGCATTATTATTACAGTTGTGCTGCTTAATAGTTTTGTGAAAACAATATTTTTTTAGAATTCTCAAAATACCGCATTTATTTGAAATATATATTTTTTGTAACAATGTAAATTGTCACGTTTGATCAACAGTGTTGGGAAGGTTACTTTGGAAATGTAATAGGTTACAGATTACAAGTTACCCTATTTAAAATGTAAAAAGTAGTGTAACTTTTTCAAATACTTTAATAAAGTAATGTAACTGATTACATTTGGTTGCTTTTCTAAATTTCTAACAAATGTTTTCAACTAATCATTTTAAAACATTTAAAGCAGGCAGGGTTAACCTTACAGTAGGACTCAACACTGATGTCAGACTTTCAAAAACCTTCATCACTTGAATTAAGATTATAATAATAACAGCCACCACAAAATCAGACTTTAGAAGTTATTTTTACTTTGAGATCGTTCTGAGGTTAAATACTGATTTAAAATCATAGCAAGGAACACTTTAATCGCTATACTGTTTTTGAAATCAAATCTTTGCATAGCTATGACAAGAAACACCGGCATCTAGCAATGCCTTGTAAAAACTGTTGGTAAAGCTTGGAAAATCTTTTAAAAATAAAGCATATACATGAGCCCAAATAGGGGAAAAAACAGTTATTGAATAAGCAGGTGTTCTAAACTCCAGAAAAACACTGGTGTTAATGCCTT
Source organism: Sinocyclocheilus grahami (assembly GCF_001515645.1). Taxonomy (NCBI): domain Eukaryota; kingdom Metazoa; phylum Chordata; class Actinopteri; order Cypriniformes; family Cyprinidae; genus Sinocyclocheilus; species Sinocyclocheilus grahami. The sequence continues at coordinate 1,195,342 of NW_015505509.1, read as the reverse complement.
TCGTCATTGCTTTCGTGGTGTAGATGCTGATGTGGTCGAATGCGTTCGAACAGCCAGGTGTAAACGGGTATATGTCTCCATTGTCCACTTGTGATCCGATTTACCAAAACGCATCTTAATACCAGGTGTAAACAGGGAAGTAGTCGATGATAATCAACCCTGTTTACACTTGGTATTAAGATGCGTTTTTGATCGAATCACAAGTTTACACCTGGCATTTTAATCCGTCTCTTCTGTCAACTTTCGACCACTTCTGACCAGATTACCCCCCAAGTCAAGAGAAGGATAAATGGGCGGATCCCTCTGTCGGCATCAAAACACGAGCGGGAGAGCTAAAGTTATCGCGCACTAATATTACGTCTACTTGTACTTACTGCTGTTGTTTCTTTTCGTGTTATTAGAAATATATAGAGATATCGGGTCATATGATGTTGCTAAAAAGAACATTATTTTGTGTATTTGGTGTAATGAAATGTGTTTATTCTATTTAAGGTTCAAAAAACACATTATTTTCCACATACTGTTCATTATTGTTTCTCCTCTATGCCCCGACTTTCTGAAACGTGTCGATTTTTACAAAGCTCATCGGTCTGAAAAGTGAGGTGTGCTCTGATTGGCCAGCTATCCAGTGCGTTGTGATTGGCCGAATACCTCAAGCGTGTGACGGAAATGTTACGTCCCTTACCATACTGTGATGCCATCTCCCGGCACGATCAGACAAAACCAATCAAACCCATTACAAGCGAGGCATTTGTTGCATCCAGTGGGGACATAATTACGGATTATAATGCCTTATACTGTCTTTTTACGCGCTGAGTTGCATCGCGCCGCGTAAACATAAAGCCATGTCTGCATTTGTGATCGGAGAAATGACAAACAAGTGCAACTTAACCACTGATTTCTAGTCGTGTCCTTCCAAAAGAGCCGGCGGCTTGAGTGAGCGGAGGCCGGTGGCTGGAATGAGCGGAGGCCGGCGGTTTGAGTGAGCGGTGGCTTGCGGCAACCACATGTGACGACCCTGGGCTGGACTCCGCTTCGTCCACGGTGAAAGCCGATCCGGCGATCCACAGCGCTAAGTTGATGTATTTCCTCAGCAACCAGCACAGATCAGCTCTAGGCATGACGAAGCGGATATCATCCTCTTTTGGAAGGCCAAACAAAATAGTTTCGCTTTCACAACGAAACACACAGTGCCTTTACGACATGGCGGCGGCGGCAACAACAATACTACAGCGAGAAGCAAAGTTCCTTTGCGTGAACATTTGGGTGGTGTTATGCAAATCTTCCCACATCGTGACGTAGACATGGGGGCGTGTTAGAACGAGCCATTTTAGGTAGGCGTAATTGACTCTTAACTTTGATAAAGAATATCTCTTTGGATTTGAGACTTTAGTCGTTGCAACTTTACAGATCTTCTTTATGCACCAAGAGCTTGTAACACTCCAAAGAGAAAGGAAAAATTTGAATTGCATCATATGACCCCTTTAAATCCCGTCTGATAAGCGCACGTCCTTGTACGTCTTGGGTCATTAAGCAGTCTTTTGTGACTGCTCGAATGCATTCGACCACATTAGCGTCTACACCACGAAAAGCAATCCGGTCGAATGCGTTTTCGACTACCTCTGGAAGTGGTCGAAAGTGGATAAGCTCAAAACGTTTTACACTTTTATTTAGCGTTGTCCACTTGTGATCCGATCTACCAAAACACATCTTAATACCAAGTGTAAACAGGAGTTCCAAAAATGGAATGAACAGCCTTGCGTTCTCATCATGACCGATTTACAAGAGCTACATTGGACAAACAAACTGAAAGCGGAACTACGCAGCGCAGACCGTTTATCTACTCGGTCTGGAGCCACGGGCTGATCTCGATCACGCGACACCATTATACACAGCGCTGGGAGATACAGTGAAGAAAGTAGTTCAATTCACCGCAGAATCAATAACATATCTGTGAAATCTTGTGAGAAGCATTCGGCGCAGAATTCTGTTAAAGCTACAGATATCAGAACAAATGCCGCGGATGTGGAAACCAGGAAAACATTGTTCAATAAACACAATTCACCACCATTCATCATTGGATTTAACATAGTAAAACTACAGGAACAACTTGTGGCAGAAATGGTCTAATGTTTTCAAGTGTTTTTAAATGCTTCACACAACTTTTCCCAGCACTTCAAAGCTTGAAGTATTAGCGAATTTGAAAGTTATTTTTAATGTGATGACATTATTTGTTCATCCTTCATAGGTTGCCCCCATTTATAAAACTAAAAGTTTCATAATGTATACAAAGACTTATTTAAAAATAAAAAATACATTAAATTATCACTAGTAGGTGGCTGCAGAGAAGTACTTATAGGCTTATCAGCCATTTCCACTCCCTAATATATATATTTTTGTATTTATTAAATTATGAATGAACATTATGAATGACAGTAATAAAAGGTATATTTTCACTGCAAAACAATAAGATATGCCACAAATTTTGAGAAAAGCCGCAGCAAAATTGGTAATTTTAGGCCGCAAAAATCTGAAAAAAGTCCCACGAAATCCTGGAGGGACTGGATAATGTAACAGTCTTAAATCTCTATATCTAAATCCATGAATTGTTTTATTTGGTAAGTAGCTGTTCAAAATGTACAGATATTCTGTCATTATCATATAATAAACCCCTCTCGGTGTGACACAAGACCATGACAGGACGGATAACCCTGTCAAGATTTATTGTGTGCTAGCTTGCATATAAAACATGGTGTTTCATGCTTTGTGCACAATGTGTGCTCAGTGCATACATGTACAGTATGTGTGCATGCGCTGCCTCCTGGACAGGTGACATCCAAAGTGTGTTACCATGGTAACAAGTCAGCTAGAGCTACAGTCGAGCGGGCGATGGTAGCACTCACTGCAAGCATTTCAGAATGCACGCACACTGGAACACATTTTGTGCGATGCTTTCCATTGCCAACTAACTGCATGTAGACGGCTAGATGCCCTTGTAGAGGCTGCTAAGCCATCTGTTGTGTGTTTTTTTCATCTGGGCCTGCAGCGCAAAACAGGGAGGATGCATGTATTCGAGAGTTAGAGGAGGGGTGTTTGGATTCATGTATTTAATCCAGACAGAAACATGACTAGCCAGAAGGGGGATTGGGTGTTAAAGTATCGCTCATTAACTTTGGTTTTCCCCTCCAAAACCCACCCCATACTCATTGCCTATGCATCACACATTAACACATGCACATACGAACAGCACACACACTTGGCAGCAAGAGCCAACGTCTCTCTCCCACCACCTTCCCAGAAAAGCAGCATCATCAGGGACCAGGGTGTGGCTGTGTTTGTGCCTGCATAGACTCCATGACATGTGGCAATCACACTGGAGGCCATTTTCCTTCTGTAAATGCCTGATAAATTCATAACGATTCATTTCATTTGCTATAATTAAATCATATTATTAAATCATGTAAATTGTTTAATAATGTATACACTTTAATGTTATAATTGAATGATAGCAAATCTGTGTATTATTGACTTAGAAGTTATAAATAAATATTATTTAGATTTTGTTTACTGTAAATATTAATACATTTAATATGCATTTGCATGTAATTATTAAGTATACATACGAATATATTTCATTTACTATCATTAAATTATATTAATTACATTGTTATTAAGTAATAGTTTATATATAATGTAATATTATATAATGTAATATCAAATTGTTATTACTATATTATTTAGAAATTATGTAAATATTTATTTTTGTATATTTAAATTTGATATGCTATTTTCATGTAATTAAAAATCAGATATTATTAGATTATTTTACAGATAGATAGATATAGAGATGTCCACAAAATTGCTAAAAATTAGATTTATTTCACACAAAATGTACTCAAATTATTTATTTACAAGCTTTGTTCAGTGACTCAATTATTGACAAAAAAAAGATTTTTGCATTTTTCAGTCAGTGTCAATTATGAATGTTTGGTAATTTATTAATTTAATATTATATAATTTAATGTTATCAAATGTGTATATTGTTATTGTGTTTTCATGTAAGTAAAAATCATTAAGATATTATTAGACAATTTAACAGATATGTGACCTCAAATTTGTATTTACAAGTTGTGTTCAGTGACTTCATTGTTCAGTGATTTTTGTATTTTTTCAGCCAGTGTCAATTACTTTATTTTAAAGTTTCTTGTGTAATTATACATTTAAATACTGAGTAATATTAATTAACAATATGTACTTACTATAAGGCTAGGTTTAAGGTTAGTTTCATGTAATTTTACTTCTAACATGTAACGAGACTGCAAAATAAAGTGTTTCCGAACCCTGTTCTTGGAGGCACACCAACAGTAAAGATTTTTGGATGTCTCCTTATCTGATTCATCCGTTTGAGGTCTTGGAGTCCACCATCGAGCTCTCGAGTTGAATCAGGTGGGTTTGAGTTTGAAAACGTGTACTGTTGTTGTGCCTCCAGAAGCAGGGTTGGGAATGGGAAACACTCTTAAACGCCCTGTGTGATAACAATACAGAATGCCTTGTATCCTATTATATTTAGTGTCAAATGTTAGTCTGCATTTGGTGTTATATGTCTGCAGCGATGCTATTCCTGAAATAGAGCCCTACTCAGCACAGGAATTTTAAACATGGCATGGCAGTATATCAACACATCAGACAAATTGTTATTGTCAGAGGACATGCAGTCATTTGGGGGGTAGAGTTAGGGGCCGTTCATACAGAATGTGTCCTGTGTGAGTGGCCCCTAACACACTTTCAGTAGCAAGATGCTATTCTTGGATTCTAAATAAGAAAGCAGGTGGGCCTTCACAATAATTTTAGAACTTAAAACTGCTGGTAGAAAG
>NW_015505509.1:1184196-1190106 GCF_001515645.1 Sinocyclocheilus grahami | reverse complement strand
GCGTTCACTCACTGCTGACAGTGCATTCAAACAGGGCTGCTTTTCCCAAAAGTATCATAAGAAAGCATTAAATCTTTTGGTAACGGCAGCCCTGAACAATGCTTATCAGAGGACAGAAGGACAGAGTTATTTCACAATAAACAAACTGAAATTGTAGCCTACATAGTTTGTGCAATTACAGTTATTTAAATTGAACGTTGAAATATATAAGGCATATTGAATGTTAAAATGCATTTTAAACAAAGTTAAGTGCTTATTATTACCCATTTTACTCTTAGTAATTTAATAATTTAATACATTTCATCATTTAAAAGTTTAGTGCAGAAGTATCGAATCGGTATCGATATCGACGATACTGCCTTGAAAAATATCGGTATCGTATCGAAAACAAAATAAGTGGTATCGCCCATCCCTGATCTCGATCACGCGACACCATTATACACAGCGCTGGGAGATACAGTGAAGAAAGTAGTTCAATTCACCGCAGAATCAATAACATATCTGTGAAATCTTGTGAGAAGCATTCGGCGCAGAATTCTGTTAAAGCTACAGATATCAGAACAAATGCCGCTGATGTGGAAACCAGGAAAACATTGTTCAATAAACACAATTCACCACCATTCATCATTGGATTTAACATAGTAAAACTACAGGAACAACTTGTGGCAGAAATGGTCTAATGTTTTCAAGTGTTTTTAAATGCTTCACACAACTTTTCCCAGCACTTCAAAGCTTGAAGTATTAGCGAATTTGAAAGTTATTTTTAATGTGATGACATTATTTGTTCATCCTTCATAGGTTGCCCCCATTTATAAAACTAAAAGTTTCATAATGTATACAAAGACTTATTTAAAAATAAAAAATACATTAAATTATCACTAGTAGGTGGCTGCAGAGAAGTACTTATAGGCTTATCAGCCATTTCCACTCCCTAATATATATTTTTTTGTATTTATTAAATTATGAATGAACATTATGAATGACAGTAATAAAAGGTATATTTTCACTGCAAAACAATAAGATATGCCACAAATTTTGAGAAAAGCCGCAGCAAAATTGGTAATTTTAGGCCGCAAAAATCTGAAAAAAGTCCCACGAAATCCTGGAGGGACTGGATAATGTAACAGTCTTAAATCTCTATATCTAAATCCATGAATTGTTTTATTTGGTAAGTAGCTGTTCAAAATGTACAGATATTCTGTCATTATCATATAATAAACCCCTCTCGGTGTGACACAAGACCATGACAGGACGGATAACCCTGTCAAGATTTATTGTGTGCTAGCTTGCATATAAAACATGGTGTTTCATGCTTTGTGCACAATGTGTGCTCAGTGCATACATGTACAGTATGTGTGCATGCGCTGCCTCCTGGACAGGTGACATCCAAAGTGTGTTACCATGGTAACAAGTCAGCTAGAGCTACAGTCGAGCGGGCGATGGTAGCACTCACTGCAAGCATTTCAGAATGCACGCACACTGGAACACATTTTGTGCGATGCTTTCCATTGCCAACTAACTGCATGTAGACGGCTAGATGCCCTTGTAGAGGCTGCTAAGCCATCTGTTGTGTGTTTTTTTCATCTGGGCCTGCAGCGCAAAACAGGGAGGATGCATGTATTCGAGAGTTAGAGGAGGGGTGTTTGGATTCATGTATTTAATCCAGACAGAAACATGACTAGCCAGAAGGGGGATTGGGTGTTAAAGTATCGCTCATTAACTTTGGTTTTCCCCTCCAAAACCCACCCCATACTCATTGCCTATGCATCACACATTAACACATGCACATACGAACAGCACACACACTTGGCAGCAAGAGCCAACGTCTCTCTCCCACCACCTTCCCAGAAAAGCAGCATCATCAGGGACCAGGGTGTGGCTGTGTTTGTGCCTGCATAGACTCCATGACATGTGGCAATCACACTGGAGGCCATTTTCCTTCTGTAAATGCCTGATAAATTCATAACGATTCATTTCATTTGCTATAATTAAATCATATTATTAAATCATGTAAATTGTTTAATAATGTATACACTTTAATGTTATAATTGAATGATAGCAAATCTGTGTATTATTGACTTAGAAGTTATAAATAAATATTATTTAGATTTTGTTTACTGTAAATATTAATACATTTAATATGCATTTGCATGTAATTATTAAGTATACATACGAATATATTTCATTTACTATCATTAAATTATATTAATTACATTGTTATTAAGTAATAGTTTATATATAATGTAATATTATATAATGTAATATCAAATTGTTATTACTATATTATTTAGAAATTATGTAAATATTTATTTTTGTATATTTAAATTTGATATGCTATTTTCATGTAATTAAAAATCAGATATTATTAGATTATTTTACAGATAGATAGATATAGAGATGTCCACAAAATTGCTAAAAATTAGATTTATTTCACACAAAATGTACTCAAATTATTTATTTACAAGCTTTGTTCAGTGACTCAATTATTGACAAAAAAAAGATTTTTGCATTTTTCAGTCAGTGTCAATTATGAATGTTTGGTAATTTATTAATTTAATATTATATAATTTAATGTTATCAAATGTGTATATTGTTATTGTGTTTTCATGTAAGTAAAAATCATTAAGATATTATTAGACAATTTAACAGATATGTGACCTCAAATTTGTATTTACAAGTTGTGTTCAGTGACTTCATTGTTCAGTGATTTTTGTATTTTTTCAGCCAGTGTCAATTACTTTATTTTAAAGTTTCTTGTGTAATTATACATTTAAATACTGAGTAATATTAATTAACAATATGTACTTACTATAAGGCTAGGTTTAAGGTTAGTTTCATGTAATTTTACTTCTAACATGTAACGAGACTGCAAAATAAAGTGTTTCCGAACCCTGTTCTTGGAGGCACACCAACAGTAAAGATTTTTGGATGTCTCCTTATCTGATTCATCCGTTTGAGGTCTTGGAGTCCACCATCGAGCTCTCGAGTTGAATCAGGTGGGTTTGAGTTTGAAAACGTGTACTGTTGTTGTGCCTCCAGAAGCAGGGTTGGGAATGGGAAACACTCTTAAACGCCCTGTGTGATAACAGAATACAGAATGCCTTGTATCCTATTATATTTAGTGTCAAATGTTAGTCTGCATTTGGTGTTATATGTCTGCAGCGATGCTATTCCTGAAATAGAGCCCTACTCAGCACAGGAATTTTAAACATGGCATGGCAGTATATCAACACATCAGACAAATTGTTATTGTCAGAGGACATGCAGTCATTTGGGGGGTAGAGTTAGGGGCCGTTCATACAGAATGTGTCCTGTGTGAGTGGCCCCTAACACACTTTCAGTAGCAAGATGCTATTCTTGGATTCTAAATAAGAAAGCAGGTGGGCCTTCACAATAATTTTAGAACTTAAAACTGCTGGTAGAAAGAAAATATGTCAGCATTTTGGCCAGGACATGTTGATGTATCTTTCAAAGTGTCAGCAATTTTTGAAGTAATGGGGCCAGTAAAAACTCAAGTATCTGTTAAACTACATTGCAACACAAATATTGTCATTTCTAGATTGCTGGTAAATATCCATAATGATTCCCTGGCATTGCTCTATTAGAATGTATATATTCTTCTAAATAAGAAAGCAGGTGGGCCTTCACAATAATTTTAGAACTTAAAACTGCTGGTAGAAAGAAAATCTGTCAGCATTTTGGCCAGGACATGTTGATGTATCTTTCAAAGTGTCAGCAATTTTTGAAGTAATGGGGCCAGTAAAAACTCAAGTATCTGTTAAACTACATTGCAACACAAATATTGTCATTTCTAGATTGCTGGTAAATATCCATAATGATTCCCTGGCATTGCTCTATTAGAATGTATATATTAGATTTGAAAACTGATTAAATGGGCATTTCTTCTTTAAGACTAAATTGTAAATGCCCACTGCTATTAATTGTTTAACACATTTACATGAAAGTAGTACTGTACAAGTTGAACATTTAAAAAAAACTTTGACAATATTTCCATGCTGCTAAGAGGAAGAGTGAGAAGTTGACTGTTCAGTCACTGGCTTGATTCACTGACACATAAACAGCAATAAATCATTTTGCGATAAAGAACTCTGACTGTACATGAGTCATTACATATTAGCATTAGAATTAACATGATTACTTACAAGTTGTCGCATTACTGTCAGTCCATCTGTATCTTTTCGTAAAAGTCTGTTTGCAAAGACTGCATCGAATTGTGACCGATTTACCAAAGAATAAAATGTCTTATGTAATAAAAACCCAGAAGTAGAAAAAGAGTCATTCTGGCAGCTTGTTTTCAATAAAAGCTGTTTTTGGACTAGAGTTTTGAGCTCTGAAACTTACAATATGTAAACCAGAATTTGGTTTCTCAATTCATGACCCCTTTAAAAAAGCTGTTTAAATACATTGTCTAGTATATAATAATTCATACATTGATGGTGGAGATGAGCTTTATAAGCAGGCAATTGATATGGATACTCATTGTAGACAAACATATTTATAGCATTTTGAGTTAAATATTTGTTTTTAATAATCATGGACAAAATTGGCAGACATTATCACATACAGTCAGCTAATTGAATAGTTAACCTTGTAGCAATGGTTGTAGTACAATTCCCGATGTAAAATATCAAACACTGTAAGTCTGACATACCTTGTAGTTCACTCGAGCGGCCATATTTGCAATGCCTACAGGCAGCTATTTTGGGCATTCAAGACCAAGTCTGCTTGATTTAGGATGTACTGACATGTCAAAAATGGGTTGCCACACTCACATTTAAATAACATATTTAATGAGTGTGTGAAGTCGCTACCTACTTACTTCAGTGTTGTGATATATTTCTAACTGAAATGGCATATTAAACAGAGGGCAGATTTTATTTTAGCGTTCCTCCTCTCCCATTTCTCGCTCACAGCAAACTACTGGTTTGAAGGGGATTGGCGGAGCCACCAAACTGATGTCATCACAGAAGTAATGCCACCCAGGTGAAAAAGAAATATATTTAAATTGTGCTTTTTCAGACATAGTTACTATATTTAAATTATACTATACTAAGTGCATATTAAATGTATTATTTTGAAACAACTTTAAGTATATTAAGTGTATTTCAAGATATGTTTAAGTTGGATTTTAATCTATTTGTAATATATTTAATATATTGAAATTGTGTTAAATTGGAACCACTTTAAGTATATTTAGTGCAATTTAAGTGTATTTCTTAAAATACATTTAAAATTTCCTTTTAATACTTCATGAACTACAGTTAGAGTATATTTGAAGCATCGTTTTAATGTACTTCAAGTACATTTCAATTGTATTTCAGCTCATTGGAAATGCATTAGCATTACACTACTCAAGATTACATATCTAGAAAAGATTACATATCTAGAAAACTTTAATGTATTATATATTGTTGTGTACATTACAAATATTCATAAAGTACACTAAAAAAGGACAACAGCATATATACTTTGGTGAAAAACAAAACATACTATTAAATGTATTAAAAATGCACATGAAATACAAGTATGTTTATAGTATATTTGTATTACTATAAACATACTCAAGTACATTTTAATACATTATAAAAAAACAAATAAAAAAAGACTGAAATGCTATGGCAGAGCTATCTTTTCCATTTGTAGAACATTTCAGTTATACCGGCCTTACTAAAAAGTACAGAATTTTACATCAATTAATAAATAAAAATTACAATGCAATTTTCTGAAGAAAAAAAATACATAAAAAAGACTGAAAAACAAAGTGCATAAGTGAATAGCTGTGTGTGTGCAAAGACTGAAGATGATAAAGTTCAAGCAACAGAATAGGGAGGGATGGAGGGGGTTTTGGAGGTGGACAAGGAGATGGCGTAGGGATGGTGAGAGGCAAAA
>NW_015505509.1:1179402-1182799 GCF_001515645.1 Sinocyclocheilus grahami | reverse complement strand
GCAGGATGTGGCGAAGGGATGGTGATGGGAGGATGACGATGATGCCCTGGCAGCTTAGATGGTGTTTGGCACATGGCACAGACTCAGAGCATCCCAGTGCTGACAACACATGGCGGAATCGAGGGAGCGAGGAGCCAAGATGTAGATGGTGTGGCTGCCAACATCTGGGGGCCGACCGATGGAGACAGAGCTGGTAGTTCCGAAGGTGCAGATGGAGGGCTGATGGAGCTGAGCGTCGTCGCAGGTTCCGGAGACCTGGGCACAGCCTAGTCATCCTGACTCCTGGCATACAATATTTTGCACCAGAGCCTTGCAGCTTTAGAAAAAAACAAAACAGAAACCAAATTAAATAACAGATTTTTACATGAATGACTGAAAGCAAGCACAAATTAGCCAGCTGGAATGGACACATTGCTAACGTTTTTCTTCCTAGATTGACCAAATCACCCTCCATTAGGCCGTGAGGTGATACAACATGAAAATATACTTACTATTCCTTTGCTTGTCTCTGCACTCAGATTTCAGTTTGAATTCTATAGCAGCTGATCTGAAAAACAACAAATGTTAGTATTTCTCACACACAAAAGCAAATGATGATTGATGCAATCTGAGAGATTTATGTCCCTCTGATGAAAGAAGATTCACCAAAGATGTTCACGTTTCAAAAAGTTGAAATCGCAAAAAAACATTGCCAAAGTAATCCATATGAATTGCGTGGTTTCCTCCAAGTGCCCTAAAGAGACACGATCGGCGACCGCTCTATATAATACTGTTTCAATGTAGACTTATATTCACATTCCAGAGACATTTTTTGCATGCACATCATATTTTATATAGGAAGCTCTCTGGGATGAGCTCATTATCATACGAACCAATCAGAGCCGTTCAATGGCTCTGGAACCAATCAGGTTTAGTCAGTCTGTTGTTTGAATTTAAACGCAAGTTTTTTGTTTGTTTGTTTGTTTTGTTTTTTTCATATATGATGTTGAAATCCTTGTGGGAATTTAAGAAATATATATTAGAAAATAAAGACATCAAGCTTGAACAAATTTATAATCACCTAGCTTATTACAATTAATGTATCATGTAGAACAACAGCCTAATCAACCAAAGTAGCATAACCTTTTAAGTAAAATTGAACAACATATTAAACAACATTTTTAGAATATTGCAATGCTTAATAATAGTTGACAAACATTTGCTCATTGTAAATGTTACAAATGTTTTTCAAAATATTGTTTTCTGTAAATACACTAAAACGTCACTAAAAGTATGCTTGTGTTTAGTATATCCCTTAAAAGTGTAACTAAAAATATGTTTATTAACATAGTATTTCTACTATACTTTTTAGAAATATACTAATAGTGTGCTTGTGTTTTGGCATATTCCTTAAAAGTGTAACTAAGCATATATTTATTACCAAAGTATTTCTAGTAACTTTCTATAAATACATGAAAAGTATGCTTCTGTTTAGCATATTTCTTAGAAGTATAACTAAGCATATATTTAATACAAAAGTACTTCTAGTATACTTTTTAGAAATATATTAAAATGCAATTCAATATATTTTTATTACACTTCAAATAAGCATGTTGGGAATACAAATGTATTATAAACATACTACTTGAATTTCAAGTATATTTTTAATACATTTAATACTACGGCTTTTTCCACCTGTGAAAGCAAATGTAAAAATTTTGATTAAAGATTACCAAGACAAGTATTTTTTTTCCTGTGGATTAACTTGGAATTTTTGTCTGCCTCAAGACTAGCAATGTGCACTAAAAAGTCAATACTTTCAAATCTGAATTCATGCAAACTTTAAAATTGGCAACAAAATCTGACCTGAACTGTCACACAAATGTATTTTTATGCTCAGATAGCATATTTTCAGGTTGAACCAGCCAGTCGTGCATGTCCCAGGACACTGGCTGTTTCTATAACCTGAGCTTCTAACAGCAGCTGCAGTGACACTACCAATTGGCGATTGGTTCTTTCATTTAAAAGTTTGGACTTATTCCGCCATATTGTGTGTTGCACTTTTTCTCATTTATAGCAACATGAGTGCACCATCTTGGTCTATCGAAAGGCTTTGGTAGTACAGTCTGTCGTAGATTTCTCACCGGTTATACTGTACAATCCGGCAAGCAGCAATTGTAAAGGACAGAAAAATCATATAGTGTGCATCAGCCCTAAATGAAAGCTGTTTTTTGTTGAAGATTCAAATAAGACGTAGACTATGTAGACTGTGTGGACTAGTTAGCTAAAATCATACAATAAAAATGAAAATGTTTTCTAATTTCTAACTTCGGTCCCACATACCACTTATCCACTCTACTTGCGTCAAAAAACAAGTACAATGTACTTACTGTGTTCATGTTGTACTGCAAAATACTTTTGCTGCTTTTGAGGTGGGATACAGGTAAGGTTAGGGACAGGTTTGGTGGTATGGGTAGGTTTAATGGTGGGTTAAGGCGTAAGGGATGGGTCAACAGTCTAACTATAAATGTAATTACAGGAATTAATTACAGGTGTAGTTACATGCAGGTATTCTTAAAATAAAAGCACAATGTAAAAACATAATTTAATAATTTATGCATTTAGCAGACACTTTTACCCAAAGCGACTAACAGTGCATTCAGGCTATACATTTTTTACCAGTATGTGTGTTTCCTGGGAATTGAACCCATGACCTTTTGCGCCGGGAACGCAATGCTCTACCACTGAGCCACAGGAACAAAAACATGTATGCACACAATAAGTGCATTGTACCAAATGATTCATAAATGTATGTACATAGTAGTTAAAGTCACTTAATATAAAGTGTGACCCTTTCTAACTAAATTCATAATTCAGAGGCCAATATTGAAAAAAAAAACAAGGTTGGAAAAAAGGTTGAAGGCTTTTCTGTTAATTTTGCAAAACTGAACCCAATAATCATTATCAATCGAAATTTTAATAGCACTTCTGTACTAAATTGCAGGTTGTAACAAACAATCTGATGAAGTGAGTAAAGCTTACTTAAAACAAACTGCCTTTTATGCCTTGTATGCTTTTGTCACTCCATGGAATGACACACACATGCACATAAAGAATCATGTGAGTGCACCATATGATGTTATATTCATCACATGCATTCATATTTCATCCATGTTGTGCACAGAATCAGCAAAGCAGAAAAAACCTTCTCAAGATGTCATCATTATATTTCAACCCCTTAGATTTATTATTACGAGTATAGTATGTGTTTCTGAAAACTTTGGCAACAATTCTGTAGTAGAGATACCTGTCACATTATGCAATGAAACACCCAGACCAAATGTCAAAAAGTGCATGGAATTCATACGAAATACTCTGTGTCACTGATGACTCTAGAATGAGTGTCGAATTCGCTGTG
>NW_015505509.1:1139378-1179392 GCF_001515645.1 Sinocyclocheilus grahami | reverse complement strand
GAGCTTCTAACAGCAGCTGCAGTGACACTACCAATTGGCGATTGGTTCTTTCATTTAAAAGTTTGGACTTATTCCGCCATATTGTGCGTTGCACTTTTTCTCATTTATAGCAACATGAGTGCACCATCTTGGTCTATCGAAAGGCTTTGGTAGTACAGTCTGTCGTAGATTTCTCACCGGTTATACTGTACAATCCGGCAAGCAGCAATTGTAAAGGACAGAAAAATCATATAGTGTGCATCAGCCCTAAATGAAAGCTGTTTTTTGTTGAAGATTCAAATAAGACGTAGACTATGTAGACTGTGTGGACTAGTTAGCTAAAATCATACAATAAAAATGAAAATGTTTTCTAATTTCTAACTTCGGTCCCACATACCACTTATCCACTCTACTTGCGTCAAAAAACAAGTACAATGTACTTACTGTGTTCATGTTGTACTGCAAAATACTTTTGCTGCTTTTGAGGTGGGATACAGGTAAGGTTAGGGACAGGTTTGGTGGTATGGGTAGGTTTAATGGTGGGTTAAGGCGTAAGGGATGGGTCAACAGTCTAACTATAAATGTAATTACAGGAATTAATTACAGGTGTAGTTACATGCAGGTATTCTTAAAATAAAAGCACAATGTAAAAACATAATTTAATAATTTATGCATTTAGCAGACACTTTTACCCAAAGCGACTAACAGTGCATTCAGGCTATACATTTTTTACCAGTATGTGTGTTTCCTGGGAATTGAACCCATGACCTTTTGCGCCGGGAACGCAATGCTCTACCACTGAGCCACAGGAACAAAAACATGTATGCACACAATAAGTGCATTGTACCAAATGATTCATAAATGTATGTACATAGTAGTTAAAGTCACTTAATATAAAGTGTGACCCTTTCTAACTAAATTCATAATTCAGAGGCCAATATTGAAAAAAAAAACAAGGTTGGAAAAAAGGTTGAAGGCTTTTCTGTTAATTTTGCAAAACTGAACCCAATAATCATTATCAATCGAAATTTTAATAGCACTTCTGTACTAAATTGCAGGTTGTAACAAACAATCTGATGAAGTGAGTAAAGCTTACTTAAAACAAACTGCCTTTTATGCCTTGTATGCTTTTGTCACTCCATGGAATGACACACACATGCACATAAAGAATCATGTGAGTGCACCATATGATGTTATATTCATCACATGCATTCATATTTCATCCATGTTGTGCACAGAATCAGCAAAGCAGAAAAAACCTTCTCAAGATGTCATCATTATATTTCAACCCCTTAGATTTATTATTACGAGTATAGTATGTGTTTCTGAAAACTTTGGCAACAATTCTGTAGTAGAGATACCTGTCACATTATGCAATGAAACACCCAGACCAAATGTCAAAAAGTGCATGGAATTCATACGAAATACTCTGTGTCACTGATGACTCTAGAATGAGTGTCGAATTCGCTGTGACAAGTGATAGCTCCACTAATCGCAAAACTACTTGTCTTCCTATAACATTTGGCCAAAATTATGAGAAATGCTATTAAAGTGAGCTTTAGCAATGTTGTACCAAGGGAAGCTGCATATGTACACATGAGACACATAAAAAAAGCTATATTTATGTATGCATGTTTAGATAAATGACTTTGCTCATATCGTTAATAAGCTTGCTAATATTGCAAGGGTTCTGTCCCCATATCTTCAGAGTGAAGCTCTGGCCTTTGTTAATATTATTTCAACTTTCACTCCCTGTTCTTTTATCTCTCAGGTATGCTTCATACTTCCTCTTTTACACATACACACTCTGCTGATGCTATTTCGAGTAAGGAACTGAAACTAGACAGCTAGACATGCACATCTTACTTAAACCTTATAATCAGGTAACATGTAACTCATGAACACAGTACTTTGATTGGATGTCCAGGCTGATAATGTTTGTATAAATATGACCTATCTTCCTAAATAAAGTTGAGAATGTTGTGGTAGTGCACCACCTATATATTTACTATACCATTTATATAGGGTAATTATCAGATAAAACACAAATTGATTATTTCTTGTTTTTTTTTATCTTGAGTTTAATGCAGCAGAGCTGTAACCAGCATTAACCATTATTTTAGAGGAGGGGTGTAAAGAGGAGGCTTTTACTGGCTTGGTGCTTGACTCCCCTAAAACCCCACCTCTCTCTGTTCACCAAGTGTGCTCCATGTTTTGGGTGGTTGTGGATTTGTTGTTTTTGTATCCCGCACTTGAGCTTGTGTTACCTTGTATAAACACATATATAGAAATATATAGAGGTCTGAATGTCTTAACACTCACTGGTTTGCACAAGCTTGCACTGAGACGCCACACTCAACCTCCTCACACAAGAGAAGTCAACTGAAAAAAAATCGGTGTTGACAGCAGCTCTCCTCTGTGAGGAACAGGGTAGTAGCAGGAGCGAGAGAGTGAAGAGAGGGAGGAGGGAGTGAGAGTCAGAGAGAGAGGGGGAGAGAGAGAGAGAGACTTGTGCATTGAGAGCCAGCCTCAGCCTCTATTGTGGTAAGCAGGCAAGGGAAGGCGTTTAAAGAGCAGACTTTAAACCCACAGGCGCAACACTGGTCACCGCTGTAGAGACCCCTGAAATCAGAGGACAAGGCAACATGGAGGAGGACATGGATGAGGGACAGACCCAGAAGGGTAATGGAATGCTTTTTTCTCCATTGTTTTCTCATCCATCTTTCCGAGTGTGTTGTTTACCTTTGTGCCTAATCCCTGACTGCTTTTCATTGTCTCTGATCTTGTGGATTATAAAACGAGATTATGAACACTATCAGAATATAGGTTTTTATTTTTTCCATGCGGGAAGAAGTGTATTCTGACATATTTTCAATTCAAATTTTTAATGAATTCACCATTGATGTATTTCATGCAAACACTGTGATGCAATGCATGATTTTTTAGTTTTTGAAATATATGAAAATAACATGGTTTAGCAGATAGGATGCTTACATAAAAAAAAACAAATTGTTATATTTTCGATAGGACAATGATTGTAGAGGGGTGTGTGCAGGGGATGGATCCCGTCTTGGCGTGTGTGTGTGTGTGTGTGTGTGTGTGTGTGTGAACAATCTGATGGGTCTGTCTTTGTTTGCCGCGCATTTCTGTCAGTCTGTCTGAGGGAGGCTGAGACAGACGGGAGAACCGTCTTCTGCATGCAGTAGACATTTATATCATCCTAATTCAGCCATTGTTTCCCCCTCTTTCATTTTTTGGCTTGGTCTTTCATTTGTGTGCAGGAGCATTTGTTTGCTTTGTGTGAGAGGGAGCTTGCTATTTATAATACCACCATTTGCAGGGGCTGAGGTTTCGAGCTCAGGGTGGAAATCACTGTATGTCTTTTTTCTTTGGTGGTCTATAGAGAAATATTTGCAAATGACATGCCGAGGAGCCGAAAGAAAGAGAATAAAAATAATCGAAATACCAGCCTTCGGAACTCTCTCTTCCTCCTCCTCTCGCTCCATCTATGATGGCTCTTTATATTTCAGCGATTTTCCCCTCCTCCCTTCTAAAGCAGTGTGATGATAGCAGCCATGTCAGGTCTGCTGTGCTTAGACTGTCAGTGGGCTTGTGTGATATTTAACACATGAAATATGAGAGAATCACTGATTTATGCTCAACCTGCTGGGGTGCTTTGGTGTTTTATTATTGTATTTATTGTTTATTTGATTTGTTGAACCAATAGATGCCATGATTGGATGCATCTAATAATTTGATCAAAAATTCACAAATGCATAAAATCTGTAAACATTCATTAATTATTATTTTTCTATGTTTTTATGTTGTTTTGCATATAGCTAGATGTTTTGTTTATATAGGAAATGCTTATTGTCCGTAAAGTGCACCTGATGAACTTCTTGATAAAAATGCAAGTCTAGTATAAGATGTATGTCTCATTTGACATGTTTTTTTCTTTAATATTTTAAAATATGTGAGTGAGATTTCCAAATTGATCTGTTGGTATTTAGGAATGCCAAAAAGCAAGACTTAATAAAACTTTGACTGATGAACGTTAATTCGTTTATAAATTCATAAATATTTTAATGTTATTATTATTGTTGTTATTAAGAAAAACATTTTAGTTGACCAACAGTTTTTCATCTACATTTATGCATTTGGCCAACCTTTTTGTGCAAAGCAACTTTGCATTTAAGGTTCACTTTTTTAATAAGTTTTTTTTTTTAAATAAGTTGTTTTTTATAAGTTGAACCCATTACCTTGGCATTGTTAGCACCATGCAATTCTGTTTGAGCTACAGGAATACTTTACAATTTATTCAAAACAAAACAAAACAAAAAAATAATGCCAAATTCCCTAATTCAGTGCCTGTTGACCTAACACATAATACTTACTAATGCTACAATAATTGCAACACGTATTTCTTAACTCCACAACAGAAAGCCATCAATCTCATAATCAGCTGTAGTATTCACAGACGTGCATTGACCGGTGTTCTGACCCTACCGCTGCACAATAGATGGAGTGGGGAACTAAGCGGCCTCATGGGAGAATGGACATTTCATTACCTCTCATGATTATTGGATTAGAGGACATTAGGCCGTTAACACACACAGATACATCCCACTCCTCATCTTTTATTTATGGCTTTTTCCTGCATATTTCTGTCATCGCCACTGTAGACAGAGTTCAGTCTGTTAGATGGGCTCTTATCAGTCCCTATTGACTGTGTAACATCATCTGCTGATAAGATTCTGATAAGAGACACTCATAAAGTGAGTTTGCAGCATTGTGTGCTGTTATAGAACGAAACAGTGTGAGGGAATTTACATGTGTGTAACAATTTAAATATTGATATACGATTTAGCACACAGATTTTTGCCCGTTACCTCACAGGTGTTTTGCCTGCCAGTTCAATACGCCTGTGTCTTCTGCACATGTCTGTTTACGTTCTGACATCAGAACCTGACAGAAACCGGGCAATATTACAATGTTATGTTAAAGTTTTCTTGCATGGTATTGAGTTGATTTTTGATAGTATACCTATATTTTGTTGTACTGTGCGTGTAAACACACTCACTTATAAGAGATTTTTATGCACACCATTGCATGTTGTTATGCCTCTTGTACTATTTTTAGCAGCTCAGCATCCTAACAAACCATACATCAATGGAAAGCTTATTTATTTAGCTTATAGTTTTCAGCTGATGTATAAATCTCAATTTTAAAAAACATTTGACCCTTATCACTGGTTTTGTGGTCCAGGTTCACATTTAAAAAATCTAAAGAACGTTTTTCGAGTATAAAGAACCTTATCTACATTTGAAAGGGTGCATGGATGTTCAAGGTTCTTCATGGCACCATAAAGAACTTTTATTTTTAAGAGTGCATGGAGACTTAATGGTTTCCTTTCTGCTGAGAGAAGGTATGGAGGGAAGTGTGAGAATCTTCTAGCGGCCCCAGCAGCAGCAGCGGGGTTGGATGAAGTCGTGTAGTCTTGGCCGTTCCTGCTGCGTTGGATGCTGGACTGTGTTTCCCCCTCTGTAATCCTTGTAAATGTGTCTCCCATTCATCCCGTTTGCCTCTGAATGTGTTGACACACATCTATAAATAATGTTTAAAAATTGTGTGTGTGTTAGTGTGTGTGTGTGTGTGTGTGTGTAATAAAATAAAATTTGGGTTAATGAAAACAATTTTTATAAGTTTTATATCAAGTTTTAGTAACCAATAACAACTTGGCCGAATGTATTAATGCGAAATTCATCTGGAAAGTTTAGTTTAGGTTAATTGTTTAATAGATTAATTAATGAAATGTCAGACTGGCTCCATTAATCTGGCTAACCATCATTGAATGGTTTAGTTTAGTATCTTGGACTGAAATTTGGTTTCTTTCATAACAGAGAGTTGCATTGGTACAGTTGCCAGAGAGGCTATCCTGTGAGAATTTGTATTGTAAATAAGATGCAGTGCCCTGTATTAACAAAGTGTGTGAGCTGCATTCATTTCTAATGCCATTTCATGGTCTAACACCCTTGAGTGATGAATATAAGGCTGCATTGTAAGGTAATGCAATTTGTGGTGGATTCAGAACATGTGATTACTCTCAGCCAACCAGGAGTCATGCAGTGGTTTCAATAGTGCATAGAATCTCATAACAGGATCAAAGGGGCCAGCAGTATTGTATATGCTAATACTGTTATGCAAAATGACAGGAATATAAACATTTATTATTTATAATTATAAGAACACACATTTATCTAAGTAATACTTTTTTTATATGTGAAATAAAAAAACTTTTCCACAACATTCTAATTTATTGAGATGCACCGGTATATAGTTTATTTATATTTAAATGCTGAACATTGCAAACCTATATATCTATCAAGTACTACAAATAATCAGACCCTGTCTATATTCTACTCCTTGCAATCCAAAGCAGTTGCTATGGCAACAGGTTGATCCCTTGCCACTGTATAGCCAGGTCTGAGGTTCATTACAGCATCATTACCATAGCTGTGTTTGACAGTATTCAATGATTCACATTCAACGCCTGAAATGGGAGCAATAGCCCCATCAAACCATGCTCGTAACTCTTCGCAGTGTAAATCATGCAAGTTCCTGCACTCGTTTTGAAGGACTGGCAAATAAACACTGAGTGGGAACATATGCGGGCTGAAATCAAAGTTTATTCATCCTCTATAAGTATAAATGCCAAACTTCCCACACTGCAGAAAATGCAGTATGGACCGATTATGTAGAAATGCTACTGTATAAAAACAGTTAATTAACTAACTGTATAAATGCTATTATGTTTTTAAAAATAATTTATTATTAAATAATGTAATTATATATTCAGAAATATAAAATATATATTATATTAATGTTAAATATGACTATTTATAAAATAAGGCTAAAATTATGTTTTTATTTTTTATTGTCATCTCATAATGCTGAAATATTGTCACTGTATTTTTACAGTCAATGTAAAGGTGACATATCATGAAAATCTGACTTTTTTCATGTTCAAGTGCTATAATCGGGTCCCGGTGCATCTACAAATCCAAAAAACGTGAAAAAGAACAGCCCAGTATTTTTTTTGGTAAAAATCTTTCTGCAAGCTTGTGAAAAAAATTAGTTGCTCAGATTTCACTCCCCCCGTGACGTAGAAAGGGGATCTTATTATAATATTACTGCCCCTTAATCTGAAAGTTTCCACCCACATCGCCGCCATTGTGTTTTCACAAGCGACAACTACCAGTTCTAATGCCTTGGCAAAAGTTCGAGAAAAGCATGAAATCTCTTCTGACTTTGGTTTGTGTGTATAAACTTGTGTGTATTTGACAGTTTAAGTGTAATACGACATGAAAGAGAACTTAATTTAGTACTCACATGCCGTGTGACAGCTGCTTTCTGTGTGCGTGCGCTCAGAAAACCGTATATCAGAAGTTTAAACTGATATGGTTTAAAACGCAAGATTTCAGCACGATAAACATGATAATCAAAACCAAACAGATGTTTTTTAGCAGAGTATCTGAGGTACGAGCTGTAAAGGCACAGCCCTGTTCTGGAAAAGGGGGCAGGGAACAGCAGCTCATTTGCATTTAAAGAGACGTGCACAAAAACAGTGTGTTTCTGCTTCCTCTCAAAATAGGCATTTTCAAAATGATATAAATAATCTGTGGGGTATTTTGAAACGTCACAGACATTCTGGGGACACGTAAAAGGGGGCATAATAGGTCTCCTTTAAGGAAACTATTGCCTTCAGTTTTTGTTTTTAATCATAAAATTAAAACATTTCGTACAGTACATTTTTAACAGATAAGTGAGAACAAAGTTGCTATTAAAAATGTATCACACACTTAAATAAACATAATTAAATGCAAGAAACTTAACTGCAAGTTTGTTTTCTTCTAAACATAATCCACTTGTCTCATCTTTTGCAGAGATGTGAAATCTAAACTTGAAGTAATGAACTTTTGGAATGAAACACATGAAAGCAATCATTTGGAAAAGCTTAACCGGAATGACTAAGTGTCAAATTCCATCCTCGCATCCTACTATCCATTTTGTTATTCATGAATCATACTGTTATGATTCACTCTGATATATGATGCCAAGAGGAGAATTTAAAATAGTCTGCCGCAGGGACAATTTTGCACATCGTTGGAGAGTAACAAACACACACACACACACACACACACACAGAGAGAGAGAGAGAGAGAGAGAGAGAGAGAGAGAGAGAGAGGGAGGGAGGGAGAATCAACTGGACCTCACTGGACCCTCAGACTGAATGGACTGAGGATTTACTTTCAACCGTCTGGGTACTTGTTAGTCTTGTCAGGCAGCTAGACGCTAAGAAGAGCACAGAAGACTACTTACACTAGCTTTGCTTTCTGTGCAAGAATACTGCTCTGTTAAATAACAGAAAACTGTGGAAATTAAACTTAATAAATGCAAAAAAAAAAAAAACTGAACCACAAAACCAAATATGATCAAACACAGACACACAAAATGATGATTAAAAAGCATATTTTTTCCCCCAGCTGTAGCTTTCAGATGAAAAACATGACCTCTTTTTTCTTCCTCTTCTCAGGATGTATGGAGTGTTGTCTGAAATGTCTAGGAGGAATCCCTTATCCATCCCTGATTGCCACCATCCTGCTGTATGCTGGAGTGGCGCTCTTCTGTGGATGTGGACATGAAGCTCTTTCTGGAACGGTCACCATCCTCCAGAACTACTTTGAGGTTATCAGGGGACCTGGAGATGGTCTGGATGTGTTTACAATGTAAGTGTCTGCAGCATATTGAACCACCCGTTTCTCACTGTAGATTTTCATATATATAAATATTATATACAGTACAAATTATATACATTATATACATTTTGTATATAGTGTTTTTTTATGTTTTGTATGCAGCAAAAATATCTAAACATTTTTGAAACAAGAAAGATTTATTAGCGAAGCAAATTTGCACAAAATTAAATAATTAAATAAATAACGAATAAATAAATACAATTGCAAGACACTGGCAGTGTTTTCATGTTTTAAGCATATAGGAGAATGAGAAAACAGACACTTTTTACAATAAATAAAAGTGTCCCCCCCAATAGTTACTATATACATCAGGTTGTTGTGTATGCATGTAAATTAATACAAGTTATCTAATTATTATGGTTTTATAACAATGACCCTTTATAAGAGTTAGTCCTACAATTCACAAAGTAGGAGTAAAATGAGCATGTGAATGGGTTAAATACTAATATAAACACATCATTTTGAGCTTTTTCATGCCATCCGTACATTAGAAATATAAAAACGCGTACTAGTCCTGTTTTTACCTGATTTTTAAATGCTTTACTGGAAAGCTAGAGAAGATACCGAAAATTGTTTTTGCGGTGCATTTAAATAATTTAGAAATGTATGAATATATATACTGACTCATATAATTATTGGCTTGATTTCCTCCATTCCCACAGCATTGACATTATCAAGTATGTGATCTATGGCATTGCCTCTGCATTCTTCGTGTATGGCATTCTTCTGATGGTCGAAGGCTTCTTTACAAGTGGCGCCATCAAGGACCTGTATGGAGACTTCAAGATCACCACCTGTGGACGCTGCGTCAGTGCATGGGTGAGAAATCACTGGGGAAGCTTCATGCATTGTGATTTAGAAAAGGGCAACGGCAAAGCCACTAAGAGTAACTGCAGCACATAAATATGGCATCCGTTTTATAGGCTATAAAAGATTACAGTACATATTGAACTCTGCAAGTTATTCTCCTCTGATTTGTGCAATTGTGAATACATTGTGGTTGCAATTACTGTAATGAATTTATAATGCTTATAATTTTGCCTTTTATTTATTTAGTTCTGTTTTATTCTCAATTAATTTCTAATTTAGTGCTTGATTTGACATTTGGATATTAGTTTTAAACTGTCTTTTTCTTCAGTTCATCATGCTGACGTACATCTTCATGTTGGCTTGGCTGGGTGTGACAGCATTCACCTCTTTGCCTGTCTTCATGTATTTCAACATCTGGACCATTTGCCAAAACACGACCGTTCTGGAAGGAGCAAGTTTATGTCTTGACCCGCGCCAGTTTGGTATGTTTTACAATCTGTGGGTTTTAGTCCCAGATGTTTAGGTGTGGTTAACTGTGCAAAGAAATACGTTTCAATGATAATTTGTTTTTGTTGCTGTAATTTTATTCTTTCTTACTGGTAGTTATCCACAGTGTTGGGAAGGTTACGTTGGAAATGTAATAGGTTATAGATTACAAGTTACCCTATTCAAAATGTAATAAGTAGTGTAACTATTTCAGTTACTTTATTAAAGTAATATAACTGATTAGATTTGATTATTTTTTTTATTTATTTTCTGAATTTCTAATGAATGTTTCCAATGGTTTATCATTTTTAAATATATAAACCAGGCATGGTTAACCTTACAGTAGGACTCAACACTGATTACTGTCAGACATCCTTCATCACTTGAATTAAGATTATAATAATAATAGCCACCATAAAATAAGACTTTAGCACCTCTTTTTACTTTAAGATCACTCTGATTTTTAATTTTTAAATTTCCAGCACTGGAATGCATATTTATCACTATTATTCAACATATCCTAGCTTCTTGCGAAAAATATTCAGATGTAACCCACTTTGTAATCGTTAACATTTTCATGAGTAACTGTAATTTAACTGCACACTTTTTCTTAGTAACTGTAATGGATTACAGTTACATTTATTTTGTAATTAAATTACATTATGCTGTTACATGTAACTAGTTACTCCTCGACATATTAAAAAGTGTAATATTCATTTCTATAGCCTCATAAACACTAAAAACACAGACTGTTCTTAAGGAATAAGAAAACTATTTATTTTAGGTGTTGTGCCCATTGGTGAGGAGAAGACTGTATGTGCAGGATCAGAAAAATTCTACAAAATGTGTGAATCAAATGAGGTGAGTAAACATCTGTATGAAGTAGACAGGTACACTAAAGTCCAACCATTTCAAATGATTGTATAGATCATTTCCACAGTGGAAAGCAATCCAAGGCTCATTTCTCTCTCAATATTTTTTTCCTGAAAGCTGGATATGACTTTCCACTTGTTTGTGTGTGCGTTGGCTGGGGCTGGAGCAGCAGTCATTGCCATGGTGAGTTTTGACTAATAAAATACAATTATACTTAGTTCAGACAATGCATCTTAGAGAAGAGGTTTCACATATGGGTTCAGTGCTGTTTAAAAAATGCATTACACAAACAAATACAAAATTAAGTTAGTAATGCAGCTAAACATTGTTCATTTGTACTACCTCAAGGTAAAACGTAAAATAAAGTGAAATTTAAATCACTCTATACTGCAATTATGATTACATTAATGGTGAAGTGTGCATCGTACCAAAATATGTAAATACTATAAAAAGCAACTCTTAGTTTAACATAATATGAAACTTGCTCCATCTTTTTGTGGGAATTACTTTATATATTATATTATATTATATTAAAATACTATACAAATTGTGATGTGAACAAATGTGAATTTCCCTCTTTTAAACCATCAACAATGTATTGTTTGGGTGATGATGATGCAGCCAGAATTAATGACATCACCTGCTTCAGCTCCTTTATGTGAGTCTAAACTGGAATGGGATAAAGTCATGAATCACTGTCAGTTTTCCTAGGGCATGCTGGGAGAAAAAAAAATTGTGCATTGGGGGCGTTGTCAGCTCTTTCTTATTGGCTTTTCTTTGTTGTTATTTAACATTCTCCTTTTATCTTTGTGGCTGTTTTCGTTTTCCTTCCCCTCTCTCTCTCTCTCTCTCTCTCTCTCTCTCTCACACACACACACACACACACACATACAAGGCGAGACACTGGGCATGTCGTTTAGTTGTCATGGAAACTGGGAGAAGAAAGGCCCTAGAGCTTGTAGCAAGCAGCACTCAGTAATTTGCGAGGAACCATTTTCTGAAAAAGAGAATGTGGTTGTTAGTCTGGGATGATGTAGCAAATTATAGAAAGAGCTTTTCTGTCCTCTGCTGTGGAAAGAGCAAATTTAACTGATTGTTAAACACAATGCGTCCTCACACTCTCTGGGAAGGGTAATAATAATCAAGCTTTTCTTTTGTCAGGATGAGAAAATCAGGGTGTGGCCCTATTCAAATGAGGATACATAATGCAAATCTGATTTGCATCTCTCTCTCTCTCTCTCTCTCTCTCTCACACACACACACACACACACACATACAAGGCGAGACACTGGGCATGTCGTTTAGTTGTCATGGAAACTGGGAGAAGAAAGGCCCTAGAGCTTGTAGCAAGCAGCACTCAGTAATTTGCGAGGAACCATTTTCTGAAAAAGAGAATGTGGTTGTTAGTCTGGGATGATGTAGCAAATTATAGAAAGAGCTTTTCTGTCCTCTGCTGTGGAAAGAGCAAATTTAACTGATTGTTAAACACAATGCGTCCTCACACTCTCTGGGAAGGGTAATAATAATCAAGCTTTTCTTTTGTCAGGATGAGAAAATCAGGGTGTGGCCCTATTCAAATGAGGATACATAATGCAAATCTGCATTTAAGTAAACAATATATGGTGTGCTCTCATGCAGTACAATAATTCACGCATAACCTATTTTTTTATATAGGTATTATATGTGCTTCCACACACGTTGATTTCATGTGGTGTGAGATAACTCTTTATTCATCGTTTTTGTTCACACTTGTAAAATCTTTGCTAGGTTGCATAATAGAAACCAGGGCCTTCATCAAGGTATTTTGGTGCATATTTGAAGCAGACTGTAGAATTTCCTTCTAAGCAAGGCAGGCTGCCAGCACACGTATGAGAGGAGTCTGGCTGCTTTACAATGCTGCCTTCTGCTGGTGTCACTGCTAATCTTACGTCATCACAGTCTGCTGTCAACTTGCAGATCTTTCTTTCTTATTCTAAATTCATTTACACAAATTGTAATCTATATATACACACACAAACATTAAGATTTATTTTGTTTTTTGAAAGAAGTCTCTTATGCTCAAGACTGCATTTATTTGATCATAAATATAGAATAAAAGATAATAAAAACAGTAGTATTTTTAATCTACAAAAATATTGAGCAGAGAAAACTTTTTCAACATTAATAGGATGAGAATAACTTATTGAGCAGCAAATCAGCATAATAGAATGATTTATGAAAATTGCATTTTGAGTGTATATTAAAATAGTCCATAGTACATATATATGTGTGTGTGTGTGTGTGTGTGTGTGTGTGTGCATGTGCGTGTGCGTGTGTGACCCTGGATCACAAAACCAGTCATAAGTAGCACGGGTATATTTGTAGCAATAGCCAACAATACATTGTATGGGTCAAAATTATTGATTTTTCTCTTATGCCAAAAATCATTAGGATATTAAGTAAAGATGTTTTGTAAATTGCCTGCCGTAAGTATATCAAAACATGATTTCTGATTAGTAATATGCATTGCTAAGAACTTCATTTGGACAACTTTAAAGGCGATGTTTTCAAGTATTTAGATTTTTTTTGCACCCTCAGATTCCAGATTTTCAAATAGTTGTATCTCGTCCAAATATTGTCCTATCCTAACAAACCATATATCAATGGAAAGCTTATTTATGTATAAATCTTAATTTAAAAAAAATGGACCCTTATGACTGGTTTTCAGGGTCACACATATATATATATATTCCAAAGTTGTGACCAATAGTGTGTGTGCACTGAAAAAAAAATGTTGTAAAATCAAAGTTCACTTAGAAATTGCTAGTAAATTTCACAAATAATTGGAAAGAAATGGCAAGTAACATATTGAATTAAACTTGAAACTTTTAAGTGTAAAGACTGAAACAGTATTTTCTTGTAAAAAGAACTACAATAATCTTAGATTTTTTTACAGCTTCAAAGAAGCATTTTTTACAGTATGTGTGTGCATACACAACTTTTGTAAAAAAAAAAAAAATAGATTGACATATGAATTCATTCATATTACAGTATATTAATTCAAAAAAAAATATATATATATATACATTAAAATGTAAAAACAATAAAACAGTAAATTCTTCTGTAAATTCAATCTGACCATGTAAATTACATGTAATTTGAATGATAAATATATATTTAAAAAATAATAATTTTATAAGATTTCTTAGTGTGAGCGTGTTATATAAGAACAATTGTATCAGAATAATATAAGTGCAAAGTTTTAGTTAAATCTCTATTGCCGCTATTTAATATTATATGATGTTGCTTCAGATCCACTACCTGATGGTGCTGTCTGCCAACTGGGCCTATGTGAAGGATGCGTGTAAAATGCAGAAATACGAGGACTGCAAGTCCAAGGAGGAGCAGGAGCTGCATGACATCCACTCTACACGCTCCAAGGAACGGCTCAATGCCTACACATAAGACAGGAAGCAGCAGTGAGGGCGAGAGGACCCTCAGTGCTTTCACTTCCTGTTGAAGGGAGTTTTGGCACTGGTGCAGTCCAGGTGGTGTGTCGTATGACCAAACCCCATGGCCAACCCATTACCTCTCGCACAAACATTATTATTATTATTATTATTATTATTATTATTATTATTATTATTATTATTATTAGTGCTAGCAGTAGTGTTGTAGTTTTTTCACTTTATTGTATTTCATTTTTTTTAAAAGATTGTGCTGGTTCTTTTTTTTCCACCACATATTACAATTTTTGAATATATTTTTCTTAACACATTTTAGTATTAATACATGAATCATTCTTATGTAGAGGGTCGGTTATTGGGGTGAAAAAAAGCACATTTTTATGTGTGTCTGTCTCTTAAGGTCTCGTTATCAAGGACTTAAAGCATGAAAAAAAAATCTGGTAAAAAAAAATTATAATTCTCTCTCTCTTTTTCTTTCACTTTCTTTCCTTCTTTTTTTTTAATCATCAGAAGGTATGAAGCCCGATACCAGCAGATGGCTTGCTCGTTCTGCATTATTTTGGTAAAAGAAAACTCAAAAACTGAGACAGAAAAGACAAAAAACAAAATTAAGATATAACAGATGTACCATAAAGTGTTTATTTATTATTTTTCTACAGATGTCATTGCATAGCTTAACAAGATGATACAAAAATGACAAAATGGTTATTATTTGCTTGCTGTGCCAGTCCAGTTTTCAGACCGCATCGTGCCAGTAAGTGGCGTTGTAACTTCTCTGAGAGGGAGAGGAACTTTCTGACCACTTTTAAGTGGACATGAAGCATTTAAATCTTACTACAGTGTCAACGACCCCCTCTTCAGCAACAATGCAATTCTCCCTTTACTGGAAGCAAGCGACACATGCACAAGCCTACAGCGTTTTCACCCCCTCTTTTTTATTTTCCTACACAAATAGATATAGACACAGTTAAGCCGACAGGGTTTTTATTTGACGTTTTTTGATTTTTAGCTTTTGTACATAGCCATTCTGTAAATGTTTGTACTGTACGTTAGCACTTATAAACTTCAGGTGAATTCGTATTAGATTGAAAAACACATTCCATGACAGGATAGGGTGGGTGGAGGGAGGGTGTTCTTCTAAAAACCCAAGAAAAAAGATGGAGGAGAAGCAAAAACCAGGCGACACGGTAATGTTTTGTGACAGATCACTTTCTTTCGGTGGGCTTTTTGTTTCCAAAGGGGAATATCACGATGAAAACAAATATTTCAAGAGCTTATATTATCTTGATGACAGTTACTCATTGTCTTGCTAACAAGTTATTATTATATTGGACGATGGAAATGTCTTCTCATTCTTTTAATGCCTGGCAAGTCATGTTCTGTCAGTGTTTCTAAGAGCTAGTATCGTGCACTTATTTGACCATTTTGTGAGCTCTTTCTCGGTGTAAGTGCATTGGGGTTCCGGCTGCGAAGTCACACCCCTGTAATGTTAGGTAAAGACTGTGAACCTAAGTGTTATTTGTGGCATGGTCATGCATTCAATGGTAATCGTTTTTACTGGATCAAAAAATAATAATGATGATAATAATAATAATAATGGAAAAAATCAAAAAGAAAAAAAAAACAAGAAAACAGTTTTCATTTAATCTTTTTATGAGTTTGTTATGCGACTGTCTTGCTGGGTCATCCCCTTCCTCATAATGTGCAGTAATTTGAATCCTATGCTAAATAGGCTACATTGCGCTGAAACTCCTACTCTTCGATGGTAGTGTTTGATTTGTGCCTGTTTACTTTGTGGTGATCTCTCTAACTCCTCTGAGTCCTCCTCTAACCTTTATATTACTATTGCTTGTTGAGCCCCTGATTTTATGCTTTCTCTGAACTCTCACCTCTCTCTCTCTCTCTCTCTTACTCTGGCTCACTCTCTCTGTCCTCGTATACTAGTAGTCTTTTTGTACTCTCACTAAAGAATGCTTAGTAGCAAGCTGTACCATTCATTTGTTTTGTACATAAATGTGCCAACCGCTTGACAGTGGCTTTTCTGATCTGTAGGGACAAACTGCTTGCATAAATAAACTACACTGGTGTACTTGTTAATAAATACGGTTGTTGTTGTTCTTAACAGTCTGTGTATCATGCTGGAGTTATGCACTTCACACACACTCTGAAAATGTTTTGCTGGTTTACTTTTATGTGGTAAGATCTAAATTAATTGCATTTACTTCTGACTAAAGAGGAGACACAAAGCAATTTGTAAAGGTCAAATTTAGAAAACAGTGTTTTCAACTGGTTGCATATGATATGTTTCACATTACTGTGTGTTTATATATGACTCTAAAGCTTTAGATATGTATTTTCATGAACTCACTTGGTTGTTCAACAAAAAACGTTTCAGTGGTATGTACACTCTTAAAAATAAAGGTGCTTCACGATGCCATAGAATAACTTTTTTGTCTAAATGGTTCCATAAAGACCCTTTAAGATATGAAGAACCTTTCTGTTTCACAAAAGGTTCTTTGTGGCAAAAGAAGGTTCTTCAGATTATAAAAAGGTAAGAAAGAGATGGTTCTTTAAAGAACCTTTGACTGAATGCTTCTTTGTGGAACCAAAAATGGTTCTTCTATGGCATCGCTTGAAGAACCTTTTGAAGCACCTTTATTTTTAAGAGTGTACTACAACTATTAGGCCTAACATATCAAATATTTAGGACACCGATGTTCAGAAGCTCACCAAGGCTGCAATTACTTGATGAAAAATACAGTAATATTGTGAAATATTATTACAATTTAAAAGAACTGTTTTCTGTATTTATTTTAAAATGTAATTTATTTCTGTGATGGCAAAATTAAATTTTCCGCAGCCATAAATCCAGTCTTCAGTGTCATTTTTAAATCATTTAATGCATCATTGCCAAATAAAATTATACATTTATTTAAAAAAAATGTCAAAAATAAAAAATCTTACTGACCCCAAACTTTTGAAAGGCATTGTTTCTACAGCTCTGTTATTTTCACTCAAACCACATGGAGGCAGGCTACAAAAGGACATCTCTCTTGTCTTAGCCCACTGTATATAACTTGATAAAGGCCTTATCATTTTAAGGTCTTATAATTTTTTCCATATAGTTTCACAGCAGTTATTTCAAGGTCATGATGTTATGTTCAATAAACTTTTTTTCCCCCAGTGAACTATACATTTTATAGACAAATATATATATATATATTTTAAATCTCAACCTACTAAAATAAAATAAAAAACTAAATAATAATAAGCTATAATAAAAACTATAATAACATAATAATAGAAGCAGAATTGCTGCCTTCGAGAAAAATCAGTGGTGCCAGCAATTCACTGCACTTTTTGAACACTTATAATTTATTTACATACTAAGGAAGAATATCAAAAAGAAACAGATTAAATTCCACAAAACTGAGCAGAAATGATTGCAACAAGGTAAATGCATGCAAACCAGATATTGTTATAAGGATGGACACACTTGATGTTTTTAATTAAGCATGTTTTCCCTTGATACTCACACTGGCCTTCAAAAACACACCCTTGGCAATTAATCATGTTTGACAAATTGGTACTAAAGGGAAATCTGTTCATTTTCTAATGTACCATACGCAGCTTTTATTCATACACTGTCAGTTGTCAGTATGTTTTTGTCTCAGTATTTTCTGAAGCCATTATATATCTCTCAGACCCAGACAGAAGAGTTTGGGCTGTCTGCTCTCAGTAAATCATGACCTGTACTTCAGCTTACACACAGGTGTCATCTAGCCTCCATGCACGCAAACACTTCACAGCCAAAATCAGTTCATACACCAGGTGAAGGAGTGTCTGCGAGCGGTCACGTGATGATGCTGAGAGAAGAGCCTTCTTGTAGTTCTAGCCGATTAGCGTGTGCCTGCAGGGCTTATCCTCCTCCTCGAACTCAGTCACACACACTAACGCACTCATACACACAAATAAACTCGCACACACTTCCCATCCCACTCTGTTCAACTTTAGTAACCTACTCAGCCTTGAGAAATCCTCTTTCTAATCTGGGTTCGGGTTCCCCCCCACCCATCCCAATCCTCCCGCTCTTCTCGGCTCTCACCTGCTAGCATGCTAAACAAGATGTGGGCTGTGAGGCACTTTTCTTGCTTTTCCTTGAGGACTGATAAAGTGTCGAGTGGGATCTGATGTGTGTGAGTGTGTGTCCGTGCTGGTTCATCTGACTGAAGGATGTATCGTCTGCTGGTGGCCCAGGTTCTACTGGGCTGCTGGGTTGTGGCACAACCCTTCTGTCCTTCCCAGTGCACCTGTGTGTATCACGGACGCAGCGATGGCACTGGCAGCAGGTAAGGACATTGTTTCACTATAGTAATAATAATAACGGAGATAATTAATAATTAGAATAATTTAGCATTTAAAGAAATTATCATTTACATTTTAACCACAAACAAATGTTCATATATGTATAAGTTTATTATGTGAAAAAATAAAATAGAAGACATATGTATAATGGAATAACTTAAAATATATGTATTTTTCATCAATATAACAATACAATAAAAATTGTGTAATATACATTTTTTTTTTTTTACAGATTGGCACTGAAGGGAAATCAGTTTATTTCCTAATATAGGCTTTCTTAAGCAGTTGCCTAATGATGTTTTATTTATACATTGCAATCATATTTTGAATTTAGAAATTTTACGTTTTTAAGTTGAAAAATGTGAAGTTTTTCTAAGTCTTTGAATTTTTTTTAAATGTGTCATTCAATTACAGTCTAGAATGTAAATGTATCTATATTAATATAATTCTAAATATACTTTTTAATAAATAAACTGGATTTCAAATATGCTAATAAGTCATCCCTTGAATAAAAATAGATTTTAAACTATCACGTGGGTTATTAGCTTGTGTTTATCTGAGGGGTTTAGCTGTAGAGTGTGAACACACATGTTAGAGGAAACCATGTGTAGCCTACTGAATTATAAAGGGTGAATACAGAATCAGACACATGCAAATGTAAATGTAAATTACATAAATGTAAAAAAAAAAAATCCTTTCTTTATGAAGCTGATATTCTATAGGCCTTGGGTTCTCAACTCTGGCCTTCAAAGTCCACTCTCCTACAAAGTGTAGCTCCTCCAACCCTAATCAAACACACATGAATAAGCTAATCAAGGTCTTCAGAAGAACTATAAGTTGCAGGCAGGTGAGTTTGATCAAGGTTGGAGCTAAACTCTGCAGGAAAGTGGATCTCGAGAGCCAGAGTTGAGAACCCCTGTTATATAGGCTAATAAAATCCACAGCGAACATCATCACACATAGGCTCATATTGGTCAAAGTGATTAACATCTGCTATAAAAATCTGCCCCAGGTCTGTTCTATGCAATGACCCTGACATGTCAGATATTCCAGTCAACGTCCCTGTGGACACGGTGAAGCTGCGGGTGGAGAAGACAGCTGTGCGTCGAGTGCCCACCGAGGCCTTCTATTACCTGCCCGAGTTACGCTACCTGTGGATAACATACAATTCAGTCACGTCTGTGGATCCTGGCAGTTTCTACAATCTGAAAGTTCTTCATGAGCTACGGCTGGATGGGAACATGATCGGTACCTTTCCCTGGGAGTCTCTGAAAGAGATGCCCAGTCTCAGGACTTTGGACCTGCACAACAACCGCTTGACTAGTATTCCTGTGGAGGCAGCACTTTACTTGGTTAACATCACCTACCTAGACATTTCTAGTAACAAGCTGACTACCCTTCCCTCTGACCTGGTGGACATCTGGCCTCCATTTTCAGGCATCCTGCCCAGTGCCAATGCATCACAAAAGACTGTTCTTGGTGGGTAAAAATGATGATGGCGCATCTTAATTATGCATTATGATGTTGAATATACATTATGACAGAGTTTTAAAAAATCTTTCTTTTAGAGGGTTACCATTCTAAATGACCTTAGTCAGCAAAAGAAACCCAGTATTTGAGGAGGATTCACATTAGCATTCATAGTAAGTTGTATGAGCTTTCCCTTGAGAAAAAGTTGTGCATTTAATTGTATTAAATGTGCACTTGTAGTGTACTTCATACCTTAAAAGTATGTTTTTAACTGTACTTGCAGATAACATAATATTAATGAAATAGGCCACTTAACTGTACTTAAACATCAGGAGTTCAACCGTAATTTTACGAAGCTACGAGAATAGTTTTTGTGCACAAAGAAAACAAAAATAACAACTTTATTCAACAATTCGTAAACAGCATATGCTATTCTGTGTCAGCTGCGTCACGCGGATACGTTGTTTTCGTTCAAATTAAAGCGTAAACAACGTAGAAAACGTGTTTATGCTTTGATTTGAACGAAAACAACGTATCCGCGTGACGCAGCTGACACAGAATAGCATACGCTGTTTACGTTCAGTTGATATTCTCCAAAATGGCACCAGGGTGACGCGGAGGAGACGAATTGTTGAATAAAGTCGTTATTTTTGTTTTCTTTGTGCACTAAAATATTCTCGTAGCTTCGTAAAATTACGGTTGATCACCTGATGTCACATGGATTATTTTACCGATCTCCTTGCTACGTTTCTGGACCTTGATCGTGGTAATTACATTGCTGTCTATGGGAGGGTTAGAGAGCTCTCAGAATTCATCAAAAATATCTTAATTTGTGTTCCGAAGATGAACAGAGGTGAGTAATTAATAACAGAATTTTCATTTTTGGGTGAACTATCCCTTTAATGTTTTTTTGTGTTTTTAATCATGCTGATTCTGATGTGTTTACTTTAGCACATGTAAAATACTGATTTATAATTAACTGTAGTGTATTATTCAGTGTATTATTACATTTAAAGTTAATATTTGTAAATGAACAAAATTTCAACATTACTAAGTTCATTGTATTTAATATAAACGTAACTATAAAATATATTTTTATTTAAAACGAAAA
This sequence comes from Sinocyclocheilus grahami, assembly GCF_001515645.1. Taxonomy (NCBI): domain Eukaryota; kingdom Metazoa; phylum Chordata; class Actinopteri; order Cypriniformes; family Cyprinidae; genus Sinocyclocheilus; species Sinocyclocheilus grahami. Next base: position 1,158,036 of record NW_015505509.1, on the reverse strand, counting down.
TACATACAATCAAGAGTACAAAAACATTTTGAAGCATATTTGTTTATATTTTTTTCTGCAATAAGTACTCGAGCATATGCTGAAGTGTACTTCTTTTTCACAAGGGTTGGCTCACTAAAATGCAAAGAATCTGGGTGGAGACATATGAAATACCAAGTAAAAAGATTCAACAATATCCCTCTCTTCACCATTTCTTTTTATAGTAAGTCCATGTATGATCTTTAAATATCTAAATCTAGGCTGTGTCTTCATGGGCTCTCCCAAGTTAAGTACAAGCTAATCTTCTAATGGGACTTCCAACTGTGTGGAAGGATCTGAGATTTGAGTTTCTTTGAAGTGCTCATCTGGGAAGAGGATGATTCATAAGTTTGCTCAGTGACATCTAAACAACAGATCTCAGCTGAAGAGAAAGTTATAATAGTTTGATAGATTCATGTGTGTTTGACATAATGGATATAAAATTTAAGAGTACACTTTTATGGCATTTAGTGAAAGTATAGAATACTTTATCAGCTGGTCAAGGTGACATGATAAAATGTGTGGTGAAAATTTTGTCAAATGTGTTTTCATTAGGGCTCATGTTAATTGAGTTTTAGTCTACAACAACATTGATCACGGTTGGCCAATGCACATGGATCATGTAACATGATCAAATAAGTGGATTTTTCAGTGATTCTTTCTGTAGGTTACATTGTTACGCCAGTAGATGACGACAAAAGGCTGTGTTTATGAGTGAGACATTTGAATCATTTATTCAATGCAACATTCAGGAAGTGACTGTTCTTATTAGTGAGTCATTGAATCAGTCACTTAGCTGATCCGTACAATAGTGAATTCGGAACAGCATACTAGCATACTACACCTACAATTTTTCTGCAAAATATTTATATAACAGAAACTTTATTAGTAGTATGCCAGAATGCTGCTCCCAGTTCAGTCTCTGACTTAATTAGTAAGTCACTGAATTATCCTATCCTATTATCCTTAATATATTATATTAAGAATGCCACTACAAGTATTAAGCTTGGAGATTTGTGATGGTTTGATTAGAATTGTTTTCTTCGGAATATAATTGGCAATATTGTGTTTAAAATGTTACTTGATATAAAATGTACATTTATTTAACTGTTCAAAAGCAAAATCAGAGTCTCAGTACAACAGCACTTTTGCTTGTGTGATATTGCTTAAATGCAACTGCATATTCTGTACTTTCACAAGGTGCCATACAAGTGTAAAAATGAGCACAAAAGCACAATATGACCGGGATTTACCCTGTATCATCAGAATATTAGCAGTTGTCACCATCCAGCTGTTGAATTGCATCAGTGGACCGTCTAATTCCCTGTTTACAGTCAACCGATCTTCATCCTGCCATAGACAGAATTATGGGCACACTGTGGTGTTAATGTCCAACACCTGATGTGTGCGAGCCAGACAAGACATCCTGGCTTCAAAATTTACAACTTTCTGATTTGATGGGAGTAAACTGCTGTTTTATTATAGTAGTTGAATAATAAACCTGTGGTCTTTATTTCAGTATGTTGAGATGTTCAGTAAGTGAAGTAATGTTTCTCCATTCTGTTTCTGGGTTTGGCATGATCCCTTTATCCAAACTATCTTACATTGTATTGAAGGTATACATTTTGTCAGTTTATGCATTCCAAATATGTCTTTCAATTCAAACATGCAAATCAAACACGACTTTGCTGGTTGTGCAATTCGAACTGAAGCAAAACATGATCATTCAAATTTGAATGTAAGGAACTAGAATTCACTTGACAGTCTTGTTTGAAAAAAAGTGTTAAAAGCTTGGAGTTTGAAGGTTTGTAGGCCTTTGTACATAACATATTGCTTTCATAAACATATTCTAAGCAACTATTTCAATATTTTCAGGTCTACAGGACAACCCCTGGTACTGTGACTGTCGGATTGCCAAGCTCATTGAGTTGTCTAAAATGGCCAGCATACCTGTGGTGTTGATGGATCAGGTTCTGACATGCAGTGGACCAGAGAACTTAGCTGGTGTTCTGTTCCAGCGGGCTGAACTTGATCAGTGCAGCAAGCCATCAGTTATGACTTCAGCAACTAAGATCACTTCACCACTGGGCAGCAATGTGCTTCTGCGGTGTGATGCCACTGGTTTCCCTACTCCCACCCTTCTCTGGACCAGAGCTGATGGGACGACGGTCAATGTCACAGGTATGAGTGTCACAAAGTATCTTAATTTGTGCATTTTGAATCAGATTACAGCATTTTCTTTTTTGTAGTTGAGTGACAGTCTTCACCTAAAATCATACCATGCGCAATTAAATATTTGAAGGCTTAAAAAGACTTTTAATCGCATATAGTCCAGTTAACAAGTATACATGCTGGACGAAGTCAGACTGGTCCAGTTTCAGCTGGATTAAAATGTTTACATGACCTTTTAAAAAGACAAATTATTGTGAATGAAATGAACTTTTAAAGTGCAAACTAGGACTGTTTGATTATCAGTTATAGTATTGATATTAGATATTTAATTGTTCATGTTCGTTCATGTTTTTACATTTTGATTACTCAAAGTTGAAAACACTGACAATTTTTTAACACCGTAAAAAGCCATTTTAACAAATCTGATGAATATCCATTTTTATACTGTACGTTATAATTGTGTGATGCTTAAATACAGTTGTAACATTTAAAATGATTTAGTGTTTTATTTTTTATTTATTTAGACAAAACAATATATCATATAATATAATTAAAAGAATAGTTCACCCAAAAATGACAATTTTGTCATCATTTACTCACCCTCATGTTGTTCCAAACCTGTATGAGTTAGTTTTTTTCTTTTTAAACACAAAAAAGAAGATTTTTTGAAGAACCAAACAGTTGTTGGTCCCCATTAACTTCCATAGGAAAATAAATGCTATGTATGAAATACTAAAGGGGATCATCAACTGTTTGATTACCAGCATTCTTTAAAATATCTTCTTTTTTTGTTCAACATAAGAAAGAGACTCATACAGGTTTGGAACGACATGAGGGTGAGTAAATGATGAGAAAATTGTCATTTTTGGGGCGAACTATCCGTTTAATGTCAGCCGATTTTAGTGACTGGCCAAAAAAGAATTATCAGAAAACGGTCCAGAATTTTATATTGTGCATGCCTAATTTAACCCTCAAATGGTCCTCATTTCCTGTTTACACTTATGGTCTTTGGGGTCAGTATGACCCCAAAATTGATAGAGTAATTGTAAAAAAAATTATAAATTTTTAATCATACAAATAATATATCATTTTTTTGTTTACTTTTCATCTATACTTTAAAGCTGTGTTTTGGGTGATATAAAGTACTTTTGTACCTATTTACCACAAAATTCCTCAACTACACCATTAGCTTGCATGTAAAATATTACATTTTCATGACAAAATCACTTAAATGATTATCTAAATTTGATTTAAAGGGATACTCCACCCCAAAATGAAAATTTTGTCATTAATCACTTACCCCCATGTCGTTCCAAACCCGTAAAAGCTTTGTTCGTCTTCGGAACACAATTTAAGATATTTTGGATGAAAACCGGGAGGCTTGTGACTGTCCCATTGACTGCCAAGTAAATTATACTGGCAAGGTCCAGAAAATTATGAAAAGCATCGTCAGAATAGTCCATCTGCCATCAGTGGTTCAACCGTTTTGTTTTCTACGCATACAAAAAGTATTCTCGTCGCTTCATAATGTTACGGTTGAACCACTGATGGCAGATGGACTATTCTGACGATGCTTTTCATACTTTTCTGGACCTTGACATTGTAATTTATTTGGCAGTCTATGGGACGGTCACAAGCCTCCCGGTTTTCATCCAAAATATCTTAAATTGTGTTCCGAAGACGAACGAAGCTTCTATGGGTTTGTAACGACATGGGGTAAGTGATTAGTGACAAAATTTTCATTTTGGGGTGGAGTATCCCTTTAAGTTGTTTCTAGATATTGATCTAGGTGTTAGGTGTAGAATTCTGCCATCTGCTGGTTAGAGAAAAACTTGTTTTTGATAAAAAAGTGTAATGACTATATATATCCAGCAGAGGCCTATAGAGATCCATTCATTTTTCTGGAAGTGGCTAACTGGTCCTCTCACAACTTTTCTGATATATATTTTGTAAATACATATTGAAACATTATAAAATACATTAAAAACAGTATTTTTCTCAAAGGTTAGAGTTTGTTTTTGTTGTTTGAGGTATTTAGAAGTGCTTGCTTTTGCATTTGTGCTCTAGTATCAGGCCTTCGTTTTGTGTGGACATTTTCAGATTTATGCAGGATTTATTGATTTTATTAGCCAATTTCTATAAAAATGCTCTCTGTTGCAGTCACACACATGTGTGTGTGTGTGAGAGCGCACATGAGTGAGCATGTCTTTTCTACATTGCATTTGTACTCTAGTACCAGGCCTTCATTTCTGTGCGGACATTTTCAGATTTATGCAAGATTTTTTTTTTTTTTTTTGTCAAATGAAAAAGAAAAAAAAAGAAGATTTTTTTCGCATTTCCCATTCATTTCAATGTGGGGTCATATTGACCCCAAAGACCAGATTTGTGTAAAGAGTCAATCCACTGAAGGCGAGCGTAGTGAGAACCCAAGTGCAGTTTATTTACAGAGTGATCCAAACAATAATCCAAGACACAGACTTGACATAGCATGAGCAGACTTGACACAAACAGACTAGACTCACCAACAGCGGGTTAAATACATTCGATACACGACGAGGGCACAATGTGAACATGAAGCTACTTATAGGAAACAAGGAGGGTCACATGACATGAACAAACCAATGGGGAACAAGACACATGACTAAGACTACCAATCAGAACATGACACAATGAACAGGGGAACCAAATGGCATGAATACATGAGGGCAAGGGAAGCATGACACAATTACAAAATAAAAGACATGGAAAACATGAACATGAAACAAAACACCACATTACAATTTGTAAAAAAAAACTTTTACGTACCTTCAGAACAACCGAATCAAGCCCAGTTTTTTTTAATGTGAATATAGATAGAAAGTGTAGAAAAGTCACAAAATCTTATTCCACTGAAAGGAAGGGAACCATTTTTTTTTTAAAGTAAATTTGATTGGGGTCATATAGACCCCAAGGACCGATTTTAATGTTACATATTATTTATAATATAAATAATATATAAACATTATTTTTTATTTTAATATATAAATTATATGATCAGTAGCATCAATATTATATATCGTTTGTTGTCTATAACATAAAAATAATTATTGTCTTTTTGGTGTCAGGCAAAATTTAACTGCTGGTTCATCCCTAATAATTCCTAATAATGCCTAATAATGCATCCTTGGTGAGCATAAGAGGTTTCTTTTCAAAACATTTAAAAAATCTACATCCCTGTAACATATTGCTTTCATGAAGGCAGGATTTTAAAATGGTTCATCCCTGTAAAAATACTTAGTACAATATCTAAAGTATCTTTTAACCTTTTTCTTACAAATTCTAAGTTATTGCTTACCATTACATGTCTCTGTAGTTGTGCAGGAATCTCCAAGCGAGGGGGTCCGTTGGTCCATCCTCAGTTTACACAGTATCGTGTTTAAGGATGCAGGCGATTACCGCTGCAAGGCCAAGAACTTCGCAGGAAATGCCGAGGCGTACATCACCCTGTCTGTGGATGGGGTGCAGGCCTCAACGCCATCCCCACCGATAAACATAACCAAGCAGCCCAACGATCAACCCATGACTTCTTTTGCTGGGACTAAGATGCCATTGTATACTACCTTAAGCCCTGCTCTCACAACCAGAGCTGCCATGACCACAGTTCCACCACTGACAACCAGGAAGAGTCCGGGACCAGGTGGAGGAATTCAGAGGTCTCCACCGGCTCTAGACAAGCCAGCTAAGATCCAGCAAAGCAAGGGCGGCAAAGGTTCACTGACGAGTGAAAAGTCTAAAAAGAAAGCTGATCTCAAAGACATTGAGGTAGTGGAGGAGACAAGTGACACGGCGGTCTTACTGTGGAGAGCTGAAGGTTTGCCAAGCGACTCACCCTTAACAGTGTTCTACTTTCCATACGGTGCAAAAGACGATAAGGAGACGGTCGATACGGAAGTTGGTCAAGGGAAGCTGCTCTTGGAGTATCTGATGCCTAACCAGGTCTACACGGTGTGTTTGGTTACTAAGGGTTCGGTGGCTGGGAAAGAGCAATGTGTGGATTTCACTACTCTGGATAACGGTGGAGAAGATGGGCAGAACAAAATCCTGATGATCGCCAGTGGGATCGCATGCGCAGTCGCGGTGCCTCTCATTGTGGTGTTGCTCTACAAGATCGTATGTCTCTGCTGTAAAGGAAACAGTAGCAGGAACAATGGACAAGACGACGACCTTTCAAAAGAGACGTACGTAAAGTTCGAGACGCTCACTATGAAACAAAGGACTTTGAACGGGCAGGCGAATGATCTTTGGGCACGAAGGCAGACTCAGGAGTCAGAGAGGATGCTTCTGTGCTCACGGTCAAGCATTGACTCTCAAATGACGTACAAGAGTGACAGCTCTAGATCCGAGTATCTGTGCTAATGTATAGCATATCGGCTTTGTGTGTTACTTGGTATTACTTGGTATTAGACAAGCTGTGGCAACATCTGTTTTAAAAGTTTAGCTCTTGATACGCTGTCAAACTCGTTGCCTTACAAGACTTATCTTGACCCACAAATTGTCTCATTGCCCATTTTTTGAAAGTTATATTCTTCACCGAATCACAGACAATTCTGTATTTGTTTTTTTTAATGAAATACAGTGTACATAAATGTAAACATTGTGTATTTTTGTGTACTTCAACATATGATTAAGTAGAGTTACATATGAGCAGTGTTGGGGGTAATGCAGTAACGTAATCAGATTATTTTTTTAAAGTAACTAGTAAAGTAATGCATTACTTTTTCATTTAGAAGGAAATATCTGAGTTACTTTTTCAAATAAGTAACTCCGGTTACTTTGTTTCCATGTATTGACTGACAGCTCTGGTGTTGCCATGTTGAGAGAAATCAGGAGTAAGTGCAGAGCGTTGTGTGTGAACATGATCTTACTGTAGTTCTAGACTAAATATGAACATGTGTTTACTCATCTCACCTGCACAAAAACAGATTCAGTATTCCTCAAAATGAATAAAAACGCAAATGCAAACTCAGAATATTATACAAACCTGCAATAATTAAATATGTTAAATAAGACAAATATCATTTATGTATTTAATCCCATTTTATTAACCAATGTCTTTGCTACTGACCTTCAATGATCCAATTTAACTAAAAAATTACACATTTGTGTTTGATTTTAGTTATTGCTGAATAGTGTTGAACTTTCTCCTCCTGCGTCATATTCTTCATGCGATTTGTTTGCGCGGTGCCCTCTACTGTACAGATGTGAATTTACATTTCCTTCAGCCTGAGGCGTATTCATTTCACTTTTCTTATGAAAGGGCTTTTATGTTTGTAAAAGAAGAACTTTTTTATATTAAAAACAAACAAGCAAGCCCTGCCCAGATTTCAAAAGTAACTCAAAAGTAACGTAACACATTACTTTCCATAAAAAGTAACTTAAGTAACGTAATTAGTTACTTTTTTTAGGGAGTAACGCAATATTGTAATACTTTCCCCAACACTGATTATGAGTCATGGAAATTTTTATTAAACCTTTTTACTGCCTAAATAAAGAATTTCATTTTTTCCTCAACAGGAACCATTGATATTTTTGTGTTATGTGCTGCAACAGAAAAGTTAACACACCAAATTTACGATAGGCACCAGCTTCTCTTACGTTTGGTTTCAATTTAAATTATGTCAGAAAAGGATCAAACCAAGCAGAAACAGATACTTCGTTACAATAGCATATAATAACATTTCTGAGATGATGTGTGTGAGTGAGAATGAATATGCATTCCTCTAAATGCAACATTTGCATTTGATGTTTCAGTCCACTTCTTATTTTTATGTCTTCTCTATCTTTCTACCTCTCTATCTTTTGTTTAATTGTACATGTATATGCAATGTTTGTGTAAATGTATTTTTATGTGCTGTAAATCCTTTATGTGTGCCATGCATGTCACTAAAATGTCCATATTCCCATTTTCTTCTATTAGAATGTATAAAAATAGTATCATTTGCAATTCAGGATACAGCACAGCTTGAGCATAATTTTGAAATTTCTATAAATTAAAGAATCCTGAAAAAACAGATCACAGCTTCCACAGAAAAATATTAAGCATTACAACTGTAATTGAATTACTACATTAATTTATTAATGTTTCTTGAGCTCCAAATCAGCATATTTGAATGATTTCTGGAGGATCGTGTGACACTGACGAATGGAATAATGGCTGCTGAAAATTCAGCTTTGCCATCACAGGAATAAATGACATTATTTATTTATTTATTTTTAATTGTAATAATACAAAATTACTGGTTTTACTGTTTTGATCAAATAAATGCTGCCTCTGTGAGCAAAAGGATGTTCTTGCAAAAAATGAAGAATGTTCTAGCGATCAGAAAAGCATTATAGCATCATTAGTTATCTTTTGTTCAGTACAAGTTTATAAAGTTTAGATGTCAGTTGAATTGGTAATTGAATTCTGTCCAGCGTGACGTCATAGTGGGTCCTGTGAGTGTGTGTCAGAGCAGGCATTGTGCTGCATTCCCTGCTTAAGCAGAAGGACAGGGAAGCTGTTGTCCCTGTACCTGCCACATTTTTCCCAGAGCAGTGCTTCTAATTTCTGTGACAATATGACAGTCATATGTATAATAAGATTGCTTGTACGCAGGGTAAATAGGAAACGGGAGAAGCACTTACAAGCCCTGTCCACTTCAACTCCGGAGATTCTTTACTCTGAGGGTCAGGCAGAGCTTATGCAGACACAACAACACTGGTTTATTGGTTTGTGTGTGAGAGAGGAAGCATCCCATTACTCATCAGCAGCACAAAAAGGTGTGACCACTCCTACTAAATCACATGCATAGACTGGGAAAGGCCAGGAGGTGAACTCAGGGTGACTTGTGTTATTCTTTTAAGTGTTAGAAGGGTAGTTTTTGTGTTTCTCAGGCTTAGGCGCAGAGTCTTACACCAGGGAAAACCCTCTTCTGAGCCCTTGCTGGTCTCACCATGTGTCAAATTTACCATGGGACTGTCAGGAATTTCATACTTTGCTTCCAAAACAGCTAGAGAGCAGGAGGACCAGAGACTCTGTGTGTATATGTGTGCCTGACACAAACCTGGCCGTCCTACAGGACTCTCACTTTCAACCTGCTTTGTGCGAACAGGACACCTCTGGGATACAGATGCACTTTTTGGAGACTTTTCACCCAGGTTCTCATTTAGTTGGAGCTGGTTGGCTGCATGTGTAAGATGTGTAGGGGTTACAGCTGCATGGTGTGGTGCTGTGATCGGGGAAATACCTAAGAGGACAGGCCTGTAGAAACTGAGATAAGATTATGTTCTGGAGGACGATAGCAGCTACCTTTCATTTGTGGTTTTGGATGGTGCGTATAGGCCCTGCTGAAGCTTCAGGCCGTGTGGAAGGAGCATTATGCTGGGGTGGACGACCCTGGGCTGCTGGAAACTTCAGCTGTGTGGGTAAGTCCGTATGCTCATTGACGTTTTGTTTGTGTGATGTTTCAATCAAATATATATTTAAAAATATATTTTTATTTTATTATTTTATTCATTTGTTTTTTGCTAGTATCATTAACCAAAACCTTGAGGTTATGTGTTAAGGGATGCTTGTGTATGAAAAAACATACACTTTCAAAAGGAGAACTTATTACAGAAGTAATATACATAAAAAGTGTATTATATATATATATATATATATATATATATATATATATAGTGTTTTTATTTGTGCAACATGTCTTGAGAGAGCATGTTTGAATGCATACAAGCTCAAGTGAGGTTTGAGAGTCACTGCAGAGGAGAAGATTTGCATCAAATGATTTAAAGTCTGGTCTGTTCCTCATATAAAGCTATCAAGCGGGCCAGGAAGATTTGAAATAAAAATCAGGAGATTTTATGGTACTTTAATTGTGCTTTTAGTCATTTTTGAGGCTTATTGGTAATGGTCACCATCCAGTTTTTTGTATGGAAGAAAAAAAATCTCTCCATAAACACCAAAGTAACGTTGTGTTCCACGATACAAGAATGTACAGGAATGAACCACATGAGCTGAGTCAATAATGACTTGCAATGAATGGGCGACCTGTTGCTTTAATATTTAATAGGATGGCCATTATGTCTATGAAGAAATAAAATCTTATTTGCAAACAAAAAAAGGTTAATGAAGCACTAAATCATAAGTCTTTTTGGACCCACTGCTTTAGAGCCACAGTGAGAAAGGAACTTGACCCTCCCTTTATGAATCATAATATTTATCCTTATCAGCATACGTCTAAATATCTTGTTGAATACCATTTAAATCAGAGTACTTCTTAAATATGAAGAAAAACTCCCTTTAATTAAAACAAACAAACTGGCTAAACATAGCTGCCGTTGAAGGATTAGTTATTTGTTGCTTGATAGACTTTGTAGAAATCTTCAATCATTTACACTTAACTCAGAATTCCTCCTCATCTAGGTTGCAAATAGTGACTGACTATTGATTGATAAATACTAACCATCATCATATTCAACATTTTCCGTTATTTGTCTCTGCACATCCTAGCAACATGGCTGTGTGTTTTTGTAATCCAATCAATCCTCCACCATGGTGTGTTGCTAAGATACAGTTGCTTTATTTCTACAGGCATCTGTGAGATCGATGTGTGAACCTCTCCCTAATAAAGCATGAAAAGACCTGTCGCTTAGCAACATTAATTCACATTCTGAGTGACATTATAGGTGCTAATATGGATAGGGAAGAAAGAGGAAATAATTAGCAATTTTATGACCAAAGAAAGAATGTATTTGTTAGCCGACAGGCCTCATTTATCAAACAGCTTTATTTTAGGGTCTCACTATAAGATTTCAGGGAGGTTTCATGTTAAAGTCTTTGCAGACCACAGTTTCATCTCATCAACTTATGAGACAAAGTTAGTTTTTAAACATTTAATCCTTAGTTTAAATATGTAATCCTACTTTAAACTGAATTTCTGTTGACTGTATTTACAAAGATGCACAATATTATGTAAACAAATAAACTATGTTTATGATAAAACAAAATCTGTAAGCATGTCCTGCTTGATTGTAAATCATGTTTTACCGTTATGGTCAAAATATTTATTATAAGTCACTATAATTTGACACTGTAGATATATTGTTTGTTGCCATGCAGTTTAATTCTAAGAATGGATTTAGTATTTTGATTTGAAGAGCGTTTTGCACATAAACTTGTTAAAATGGTTATTGAACTTCAAATTAGGATCAGATTAGAAGTGATGTCAATGTTTAATCTTTTTCAAACAAAATCTGTAAGCATGTCCTGCTTGATTGTAAATCATGTTTTACCGTTATGGTCAAAATATTTCTTATAAGTCACTATAATTTGACACTGTAGATATATTGTTTGTTGCCATGCAGTTTAATTCTAAGAATGGATTTAGTATTTTGATTTGATTTTTTGATTATTATTCGTTTTGCACATAAACTTGTTAAAATGGTTATTGAACTTCAAATTAGGATCAGATTAGAAGTGATGTCAATGTTTAATCTTTTTCAATGTTAGTGTCCTTTTGATTAGTTTTCTCAGGTTTCTCTATTTGTCTCTTTAAAGATCCTGAACCTTATCTGTTACTTGGCCTTGGAAACAGCATTCAGAGAATGAACCTTGATGGGGACCAGAGAAGGATCGTGTCTAGGGTGGGAAGGTCCATCTTGTTGGATTTCCATTTAAGTGAGGGGACGATGTTTTGGGCTGACACCCACACAGGACAAATCAGCAGGGCAGGACTGGATGGAACACGCAGACAGGTGATACTGAAGCCCCATTAATGTTATTGTTGTTTATTTTATTTTTTGTTATTTTTAATATGCATGTATGTATCTATATTTATATATAAGTTTTGTTGAAAGTTATTTATATGTCCTATAAATACGTTATTTTAGTAAACAGCATTCAGAGAATGAACCTTGATGGGGACCAGAGAAGGATCGTGTCTAGGGTGGGAAGGTCCATCTTGTTGGATTTCCATTTAAGTGAGGGGACGATGTTTTGGGCTGACACCCATACAGGACAAATCAGCAGGGCAGGACTGGATGGAACACGCAGACAGGTGATACTGAAGCCCCATTAATGTTATTGTTGTTTATTTTATTTTTTGTTATTTTTAATATGCATGTATGTATCTATATTTATATATACGTTTTGTTGAAAGTTATTTATATGTCCTATAAATACGTTATTTTAGTTTTAAATGCCATCAGTGATTGTTTGAAGCCTGTTCCAAGCCTCTTAATGCCGTTTTGGTTCATTCTTTCAGAAGCTTCTCTCATCAGTGAAAGGAATCACGGGTCTGGCTGTGGACTGGATTGAAAACGCAGTTCTCTGGAGCAATGCAGAAAAAGGAACGATACAGAGAATGGACACAGATGGGAGAAACGAAAAGATTGTCCTAAGAGACCTGTCTCAGCCAAGAAGTGTTGTTGTTGATCCAAATGAGAGGTAAAAATGAGAAAAACTATACAGTCATTCAAGGAAAGGAAAAATGCTCTTTATCAAACCCGGCATACTTTAGGTTGATCTCTTTGAACAAAGAAAATGATATATATATATATATATATATATATATATATATATATATATATATATATATATATATATATATATATATATATATATACATATATATATACATATTCTTGTTTTAATATACAAATATTTTTTTGTCCAATTATGTACTTCAATCTGAACATTGCTACCAACCAATCGGAGCCCTGACCAAACCTCAAACCCCGCCCCAAAAATCAGAGGGCTGTGATTGGTTGATAGAAAGGCTTCAGGAAAAACAAAATCTGTAAGCATGTCCTGCTTGATTGTAAATCATGTTTTACCGTTATGGTCAAAATATTTATTATAAGTCACTATAATTTGACACTGTAGATATATTGTTTGTTGCCATGCAGTTTAATTCTAAGAATGGATTTAGTATTTTGATTTGAAGAGCGTTTTGCACATAAACTTGTTAAAATGGTTATTGAACTTCAAATTAGGATCAGATTAGAAGTGATGTCAATGTTTAATCTTTTTCAATGTTAGTGTCCTTTTGATTAGTTTTCTCAGGTTTCTCTATTTGTCTCTTTAAAGATCCTGAACCTTATCTGTTACTTGGCCTTGGAAACAGCATTCAGAGAATGAACCTTGATGGGGACCAGAGAAGGATCGTGTCTAGGGTGGGAAGGTCCATCTTGTTGGATTTCCATTTAAGTGAGGGGACGATGTTTTGGGCTGACACCCACACAGGACAAATCAGCAGGGCAGGACTGGATGGAACACGCAGACAGGTGATACTGAAGCCCCATTAATGTTATTGTTGTTTATTTTATTTTTTGTTATTTTTAATATGCATGTATGTATCTATATTTATATATACGTTTTGTTGAAAGTTATTTATATGTCCTATAAATACGTTATTTTAGTTTTAAATGCCATCAGTGATTGTTTGAAGCCTGTTCCAAGCCTCTTAATGCCGTTTTGGTTCATTCTTTCAGAAGCTTCTCTCATCAGTGAAAGGAATCACGGGTCTGGCTGTGGACTGGATTGAAAACGCAGTTCTCTGGAGCAATGCAGAAAAAGGAACGATACAGAGAATGGACACAGATGGGAGAAACGAAAAGATTGTCCTAAGAGACCTGTCTCAGCCAAGAAGTGTTGTTGTTGATCCAAATGAGAGGTAAAAATGAGAAAAACTATACAGTCATTCAAGGAAAGGAAAAATGCTCTTTATCAAACCCGGCATACTTTAGGTTGATCTCTTTGAACAAAGAAAATGAAATGCACAATGACAATAAACAATTTACACTACCAGTCAAAAGTTTTTGAACAGTAAGATTTTTATTATTTTTTAATGAAATCTCTTCTGCTCACCAAGCCTGCATTTATTTGATCCAAAGTACAGCAAAAACAGTAAACGTTTGAAATATTTGTACTATTTAAAATAACAGTTTTCTATTTGAATGTTTTAAAATGTAATTTATTCCTTTGATTTCAAAGCTGAATTTTCAGCAGTCGTTACTCCAGTCTTCAGTGTCACATGATCCTTCAGAAATCATTCTAATATTATGATTTGCCATTCAAAAACATGTATTATTATTATTATTATTATTATTATTATTATTATTATTATTATTAACAGCTGAGTAGAATTTGTTCAGGTTTCTTTGATGGATAGAAAGTTCAGAAGAACAGCATTTATCTGAAATAGAAATCTTTTGTAACATTATAAATGTCTTTATTGTCACTTTTGAACATTTTTAAGCATCCTTGCTAAATAAAAGTATAACATTTCTATAATACTGGAATTATACTAGCTTTTGAATGGTATCATGTAATAAAAGCTTTTTATTTCAGATAAATGCTGATCAGGCTTGGTGAGCAGAAGAGAATTCTTTAAAAAACATAAATAATCTTACTGTTCAAAAACTGGTAGTGTATATATAATTGAAAAATAAAAATAAGCAATAAATAGACCTACATAAAAGTGGTTAAACTTCAGTGGCAATAAATAAGAAGTTGTCAGCATATTGAGACATGGCTTGTGGAGCAATAGGTCAGAGCTGTTTCCCACAACAACATGTTTTACATTTTTTACACTGTTCTCTCAGCAGTGTGCTTGTTGACTGTAGGGGAGAACGAGGATGACTAAAGGCTTTGTCATTTGCACAGTTCTTCTCAGGACTGTGTTGCTCAAATCCTAGTTTGCTTGCTAGCTATAAATGCTGGAGAATTTAGACGGTCACATTCTTTGAAACATGGCTGGCACATAGGTGCAGATCTAACAGAGTGTCTCAAACAGCACACTGGCCTTACCTTTCTGTTAAAGGACTGGTCTGTGAAGAGATAATCAAGCAACCATTTTGGTTTCAATACAAATATCTCAACATTAGTAGATATTCATTGGGGGAGCTGAAAATAAATTAATTTCAGTTGCATTCCAGTGAACTTGTATATTAATGCAGAATTAATTATTTAATTTGTATATTAAAATGTCAAAATAAAACATTTCTGGCTGATATGGCAATAATTATTTTCATGTTATAGCCAGTGAATGAAAATGACATATTGAAATACTGTACTGTTTTAGAGAGAGATGTATAAGAATGCTATCACAACATTTTTCTAGATATATTTTCTGGCTGTCAGATGGGTTGACTCCCAGTCTCCAGCGTTCAGACATGACCGGTGGGAAGAGGACAACAGTGCTGAAAGCTGCAGACAGACTGAAGATTCTTGCTATAGACCACCGGGACAGGAGACTCTTCTGGGTTCAGCAGGGCCAAGGAGTGCACACTGCTATGGGGTCCTGCAACTATGATGGCAACATTATTAACGTCTTTAATCAGCCCTTCAGGTAAAAATCTTCTAATGTAATAATATGAGAGGCAATTAATGTTTCATATATTAAACTTTTAGAGTAAAAAATAAAAAGTAGTAGTTAATATGTCCACCCTGCCCTACTTCTAGATCACAGTCTCTGAGGATGACGATTTTTCTTGATTATGTCTGCCTAACGGACTCTAAGTCAAAAAGAATAATACGAGTAAACAAGTACACAGGGGGCCGAGGAGAGAATGTCAATTCCAAAAGGATGCCGCAGCCCCCTGCTGATGTCAAAGTGGTACATCCCATCAATCAGCCAGTAGTGGGAATTCCAACTCAATTCACTCCAGGTTGGTAATGAAATGATTACACATCATCTTAATTGCTTTACAAAATGCTGGAGTATTTGCTTTCAAAATATCTAACCAAAACATGTTTGAATAGTTATTATAATTATTTATAACAATTATTTAATTGTTCCAATTACTCCACTCTTCTATCTATAATCACAAACTGTGTCAAACTTGGTGATTTTAAGTAGTGTTGGGTAAAGTTACTTTTAAAAGTAATACATTACAATATTGCGGTACTCTATAAAAAGTAACTATGGATTCTTTCCATGTTTCTATGGAAAGTAACGCATAATGTTACTTTTGCGTTACTTTTTGTCACCCGAGCTGGGCTTGCTTATTTATTTTTAATTTAAAAAAATGCCCAAAGTTATATTTTGGGCAACTTTAAAGCCCCTTTCACACCAAAAATGAAATGAATAAGCCTCAGGCTTAAGGAAGTGCCTCTGCCCCTGCCTCGCAATTTCAACAAATCAACTGCCGTTACTTAAAAAGTAGCTCAGATATTTTCTTGTAAATTTAAAAGTAATGCATTACTTTACTAGTTATATTATTATTATTATTATTATTATTATTATTATTATTATTATTATTATTATTATTATTATTATTATTATTATTATTATTATTATTATTATTATTATTATTATTATTATTATTATTATTATTATTATTATTATTATTATTATTATTAACAGCTGAGTAGAATTTGTTCAGGTTTCTTTGATAGATAGAAAGTTCAGAAGAACAGCATTTATCTGAAATAGAAATCTTTTGTAACATTATAAATGTCTTTATTGTCACTTTTGAACATTTTTAAGCATCCTTGCTAAATAAAAGTATAACATTTCTATAATACTGGAATTATACTAGCTTTTGAATGGTATCATGTAATAAAAGCTTTTTATTTCAGATAAATGCTGATCAGGCTTGGTGAGCAGAAGAGAATTCTTTAAAAAACATAAATAATCTTACTGTTCAAAAACTGGTAGTGTATATATAATTGAAAAATAAAAATAAGCAATAAATAGACCTACATAAAAGTGGTTAAACTTCAGTGGCAATAAATAAGAAGTTGTCAGCATATTGAGACATGGCTTGTGGAGCAATAGGTCAGAGCTGTTTCCCACAACAACATGTTTTACATTTTTTACACTGTTCTCTCAGCAGTGTGCTTGTTGACTGTAGGGGAGAACGAGGATGACTAAAGGCTTTGTCATTTGCACAGTTCTTCTCAGGACTGTGTTGCTCAAATCCTAGTTTGCTTGCTAGCTATAAATGCTGGAGAATTTAGACGGTCACATTCTTTGAAACATGGCTGGCACATAGGTGCAGATCTAACAGAGTGTCTCAAACAGCACACTGGCCTTACCTTTCTGTTAAAGGACTGGTCTGTGAAGAGATAATCAAGCAACCATTTTGGTTTCAATACAAATATCTCAACATTAGTAGATATTCATTGGGGGAGCTGAAAATAAATTAATTTCAGTTGCATTCCAGTGAACTTGTATATTAATGCAGAATTAATTATTTAATTTGTATATTAAAATGTCAAAATAAAACATTTCTGGCTGATATGGCAATAATTATTTTCATGTTATAGCCAGTGAATGAAAATGACATATTGAAATACTGTACTGTTTTAGAGAGAGATGTATAAGAATGCTATCACAACATTTTTCTAGATATATTTTCTGGCTGTCAGATGGGTTGACTCCCAGTCTCCAGCGTTCAGACATGACCGGTGGGAAGAGGACAACAGTGCTGAAAGCTGCAGACAGACTGAAGATTCTTGCTATAGACCACCGGGACAGGAGACTCTTCTGGGTTCAGCAGGGCCAAGGAGTGCACACTGCTATGGGGTCCTGCAACTATGATGGCAACATTATTAACGTCTTTAATCAGCCCTTCAGGTAAAAATCTTCTAATGTAATAATATGAGAGGCAATTAATGTTTCATATATTAAACTTTTAGAGTAAAAAATAAAAAGTAGTAGTTAATATGTCCACCCTGCCCTACTTCTAGATCACAGTCTCTGAGGATGACGATTTTTCTTGATTATGTCTGCCTAACGGACTCTAAGTCAAAAAGAATAATACGAGTAAACAAGTACACAGGGGGCCGAGGAGAGAATGTCAATTCCAAAAGGATGCCGCAGCCCCCTGCTGATGTCAAAGTGGTACATCCCATCAATCAGCCAGTAGTGGGAATTCCAACTCAATTCACTCCAGGTTGGTAATGAAATGATTACACATCATCTTAATTGCTTTACAAAATGCTGGAGTATTTGCTTTCAAAATATCTAACCAAAACATGTTTGAATAGTTATTATAATTATTTATAACAATTATTTAATTGTTCCAATTACTCCACTCTTCTATCTATAATCACAAACTGTGTCAAACTTGGTGATTTTAAGTAGTGTTGGGTAAAGTTACTTTTAAAAGTAATACATTACAATATTGCGGTACTCTATAAAAAGTAACTATGGATTCTTTCCATGTTTCTATGGAAAGTAACGCATAATGTTACTTTTGCGTTACTTTTTGTCACCCGAGCTGGGCTTGCTTATTTATTTTTAATTTAAAAAAATCCCCAAAGTTGTCTTTATTGTCACTTTTGAACATTTTTAAGCATCCTTGCTAAATAAAAGTATAACATTTCTATAATACTGGAATTATACTAGCTTTTGAATGGTATCATGTAATAAAAGCTTTTTATTTCAGATAAATGCTGATCAGGCTTGGTGAGCAGAAGAGAATTCTTTAAAAAACATAAATG